>NW_025946467.1:64244-66769 GCF_000764305.2 Hyalella azteca
TGCTCAGTCAAGTACTAGAAACAGTGCCTGTCTCTTATACACATCTTCTAAAGGCTTTTTAATAAATATGGCAACATTTTGTGACGTTTCATCGTTGCTGACGCGTAGTGAAGTGTTTTGAGAGTCATGTGAAGGCAACAGAACTTACGTAACGCTGTCTCTTATACACATCTAGATGTGTATAAGAGACAACTTCCTTTATACTACATAGATAGGAAAAATGTTGACGTTTACGCCACCATATTTAGTTTTGCAATATTCCAATTAGTTTTGCAACTATAACAGTTTTACGCCGTGTCGGAGGACTGTCCCGAGTAGCCCCGCCAGTCCCAAGTAGCCCGGTTGACAGTACCTAATTTCCTAATAGCAAAAGACAATAAGAAAATTCTTAATAAGAAATCCTCTTGGGTCTTCAATGAAACCTGCATTAAAGAACAGATCTTTGCAATGCAAATAAATTTGTTTCTAGAAGACTTTTCTTTTATTATGAACCTTAATATTAATTAATTATTCACATACGGTATTTTATTTTGCAGAAGTCTAAGGTGTCTAAATTTAGTACCTATAGGTATTACTCATGGCAGTTAATAGAAATGGAATTGTAACCCTTCATAAAAAGGGCAAGAGTAATTCAGTCATTGAAAAAAATCTCTATTTTCATCATGAAACTGTGTGAAGGTAGTCAAAAAATTCAAGGAAACTGGCAAAATATGCAATCTAACTGGTCAAGGTAGAAAAAGTGTTCAAACAAACCAATTTGTTAAAAAAAACGAGGGAGAAGTTGAGGAGAAACCCTCATGATTCAGCTGCAAAATTGGCTGCAGAAGCAAAAGTCAGTCAGACATCAATGCTTAGTCCTCAAAGATGACCTCAAAACCTCCCCTTCCATGATGAAAACAAGGCATGGACTAACAGACCGTCATGAACAAATGAGACTTGAAAGATGCCAGCACATTCTGAATCTCATTGAGGATGGCATGCTGCCCAATTTGGTATTCAGCGACAAGAACAAATTTGACATTGAACAAAGTATTAACCGTCAAAAGACAGACAGAGTTTGAAGTAAGGATGGACTTGTGGCAACCAGAACAGTTATGCAACATCAAAATCTGTGATAGTTTTGGCCGTGATAACAGCCACTGGAATTTTTCTTCTTGTTTTTGTCCCCTCAGGAGTGATATTGAACAGTCAGTGATATATTTTTGACATTTTGAAGCCGAGTTATCTAGGGGGCTGAGAATACTTCAACAAACCACTATGGAGTTTTAAACAAGTTAAAATTACCATATATAAGAATCCATAGAGTCTGAAACAAAGAAAAAACATTAATAGGTGTATCAAACAAAAAATATGTTATATATATATGGTAATTTTAAATTAATTTCAAAGCCGGTGGTCTGACATTAGGTGGTCTAAGTTGAATTAAAATTACCCATAGAAGGTTCACATACAGATGCCAGTGCTCAAAGCAGTGGCAATCAAATGAACTACCTACTTTATTGTTTAGTATCTTGACTAATAATATAATAATATCGTATTCTGTTTAGGTCCGGTCTCTTAAAGTGTTCCAGTAACATATTTTCCATTACTAATTATTTAAATGTATTAACTTGTGCAGTAAGATATTGAATTGTTTTAATTCTAAACAAAGATGGCATACCGTCAACCGGGGCTACTCGGGACAGATTTGATCATTTTTTTGTTAATAACTGTTAATAACTTCTTATGATGAAACATTTCATAAACAAGTTTAAGCTCATTTTATAGCTCTTTGCCAGGGCTATTGAATGGCATTGTCAAAAAAATTCCATATGCTATTCCTAAGGTGCCAGACGCAAAATAAAGATTGTCCTGAGTAGCCCTGTCCGTCAGGGCTACTCGGGACAATGGGAATAAAACTTCATTTCAAAACATTTGAAGCATGCAGAGCGTACTCATCCATTACTAACAGCACTCTGAAGTCCTCCTCTTTCATTGTAGACCATGTAGAGGTAGAATAAATGACATTTTCTGTGATTTTTACTTGTTTTTCCTTTATTGATATGATATTACCATAAACATTAATTACCATCAACTGGGGTGACTTGGGCCTCGTTTTTGATTCATGCTGGGGTCGTAAACGCGGGGGTCATAAACGCCGGGGTCATAAACGCCAGGGTTGTAAACCAGGTCATGAACGCCAGAGTGACTTTGGCCATTGTTTATGACCCTTTATGACAGCTTTGGCCATCATTATGAACAGGGCTGAATCCCCCAGTTGACGGTACCCTATTATTGATGGGATATTACTGTATTATTGATGGGATATTACTGTATCCATGAACATGCCATTAAGCATTTACAACAACCTTGTTCACTGCAAGCTTCATATCAGCAGCCTTATAGCATTTTTTTGTATCTGTAAGCATACAGGATGGCTTGTAATTTGTGTGACGATATGTGAACTTTTTTTCGCTCAGTGAGGTAAATGTAATCAATATTCTTTGTTTTTAATCAATTTGTTCTTAACTGGAGCCTTTGCTAAC
>NW_025946468.1:0-23968 GCF_000764305.2 Hyalella azteca
GTGTTGTCTTCCTGCCAAGAAATTTGTACAGATGATTATCCCGTTGATTGTATCTAATTTCTTAATAATTGTCCTAATCGGACAATTTTATCGCAAGAACAGCATTGCAGCACAGGGAGAAAATTTTCTCGATTCCTTTCTCGTTGAATTCGAGTAGACTGTTCAATGCATTGTAACCGCACTATCGTTGTACTCGTATTCTAATTTGGGTTGAAATCAATCTTTGTAGAGTACAAGTACAATAATATAGTGTAACCGTAAAGGTATCAGTTCATATGCATGGATTGGTAAAGTATACGCATTATTAGCAGTGTTAGTGTCAACTTATGTGTTTCAAAAGTGTCATTAGCAGCGTAATGTAATGCATGTGTACGTACGCAAAAATAACGTGAGCGTTGTCAGTTAAGACTTACAGTGGTGCATTATATAGGAGAGTATATTATTAAAAGTGTCGGTGCCAAATTTATTGATAAATTGTGATGCATGCCTAAACTGGAATATAATATAATCATGGTTTTCTTTGAAAATTTGCAAAAAACTGCCTTGCATTCTTGTAAATGTCTTCCGTCGAAATAGGAGTTGCGACATGGCAAATGTAATTAATATTCTAGGAATAACAGAATGCTTGACAGTTTCGAGAAACTAATTTTTTTATCATTGAGGATATTCACTTTCGGTGAATTCACTTCCAGTGAATTTCAACTTCATCGTTGCGACAAGAAATAATTCGATTTGATTAGATTACATTGAATTGAATACTGATTATTAGTATCTCCTTTTTTATCGAGATATGATTTAAGAGTTTTTTTACGGCATTTGAAACCATCCGATTTTTAGTTTGTCAGGAAGTCTATTTTCTTTACGAATCTTGAATTTTTTGAGTTCTAAATTCCCAATCACCACCAAAAATGTTGTAGGATTTAGTTAAAACTTAAAATATGTTTGTCATATAAGAGCGAAACTCCCTTATTTACCGTCGCCTAAAATATAATAACTTAACAGTAAAAATTTATTATCTATAACTTTCCTTGTTGGATATCGTACTCGTAGAATTGTTACCTCTCCTTTCGCAATTCCCATGAATTTGATCAAAACGAAAACTGTAGAACCTCTCCGTTCACACCAATGTCATCGAATCGATGATGGTTTTTTTTATATTGATGTTTATGACGCTGTTTATGATGATCTTTATGCTGATGTTTATGATGATCTTTATGATGATCTTTATGATGCTGTTTATGATGATGTTTGTGATGCCGTTTATGATGCTGTTTGTGATGCTGTTATGCTCCAATTATTCGTCCATTTGGGCCTATGAAGCGTCGCCATGGTGTTGCCAGAGTACACTCAGAAGAATAAGAAGGTAGTTGTCCAAAGAGCTACGCATTTTTAGCCCTTATATTAGTCATCCTGGACCAGCAAAAGGTCTTGTTAATGCTACAACCGCACTCTGCTTGTGCTGCGAGTAGGTGAGAGTGTCATCTTTTTAAAAAATATGATAGAATAATGACACTCCTACCTACTAGAAAATAGGAGTATCATAAAAAAAATATGATAGAATAGAAAAATAGACAATTCTATTTTCATAGTATAGGCTATTGAGTGCTGCAACGTTGAAATTCCTGCTGCCAGTGGAAATCTACTCATCTCGGAGTAAGCTCGAAATAGATAAATAAAACAAAGTAAACGAGAAAATCAAATTAATTAAATATATTCAAGTACATACGTTTAAGGAATAAATATTTTTTTTTATTATGCGCACGCACTTGCTCTAAAAGATGGCTAACAAGTTTCGTGCATTGTGAAACATTCAACATTTTCGTGGCTAATTGTGTGAGACTTCCATATTACAGATATACGAATATTAATAATATTACCTAAATAGGGCTATATACTGAATAAATAAATTACATATAATAGCCGCTCCATGAGAGCTTNCTTCCTCAACGACGCCGTCCAGACCTTGATGGGCGGCGGCCGCCCAGGGTCAAGTTCGCCGCTACGCAGCGAGCGAAGAGTGAAAGTGACGCGCAGGTGGTGACTACGGGAAGCCCAAAAGACGTGTTGCGTTGCTGCAGAAAACGTGACGATGGATGGGAGCTGCATATCTGTATCAGGAATGTGACTGCCTGATTAGGCTCGTTTATGAGTATGTATGGGCAGCATGTTTTGGTGTTCTCAAATTCCTAGAAATGTCATAAAATTGCAGGAACTAAACGTAATTATTTTGTGTGAATGCAGGAATTTCGTTGATATTTATATAACCTTGATGGATTGATCACTTTCGTCGATGGGAAACAAAATATTTAAAGAGAAATACACATACGTATAGTGTACTATTCGATGATTGCTTGAATTCAATGACTTTCGATTGTCGTTGATAAAGTTTATACTATGCGAAATAACTGAGCTCTTTTTGTCTTTTATTGAATGATCAAGTCGTAAATCAATGCTTTTATGTGGAATAAAATGCAGAAAATACAATTATTCGTTGTCTTCCCAAAGAAAACGCAGATTCTTTCGTTCATCAATCAAGTCTTTTTCAAGCAGAACAAAAGATTTCCTACGATGCTAACCTGACGCAGCCGACCGGCCTCGTCTTTTCGCTCGTTCAATTCATCAGGTTTTGGTCCGATCGCCCAGGCGGACGTGTCAAATTTGCGCCTAGGCGCCTTTCAGTCGACGTAATTATCCCAATTAGAAAGAAATGAGGACCTTTCGGCCTTTTCAATGACTGAGATTAGACGTGCAAGAAATGAGCTGCTCGTCGGCCAGTCGTAATGGTAAATGGAAACTCAGAGAAGAGGAGTTATTGAAACGTGGACGTAAAAATCTCTTGAGATAAGAACTCACTGGCTTGACGAAGCCAAGGCATTGACTGTTATGCAAATTTGAGCTCGTCAGCAAAGTCTTCAAGAAAATGAATGGAATTCACTTGAATTTTTGAGAAACTAAGTGGAATTCTCGAGAGAAGAATGTGATGGCGGCCTGAAACTACAGTGAGCCACGAATGTTGTTCTGTATTATTCCACCTGATTCTACTACTTCTTCATTAATTTGAGTTACATTAGTTCATTTTTATTTACAATTCTCCATTTTTTTAGCACTACCCTCTTAGAAACCCTTCCCCCTTTTATTTGTATCGCGAGGATTTGTTAATGGAATTAATGCTTCTTAATTATTGATACATTTCTCTCGGCTCCGAAGTCTTCACAGTTATTGTCGGGATGCACGTATATCACATCTTTCGTCATAGTAACAAAAACTTATTGGAAATATCGGGCGTGAGACGAGCGACAGCCGCATCCGTAATTGCTTGTCGAACGCAGCTGCCCTCAGCCTGCCAAGAGCACGCCTCAATAAAATAGTTCCCGCCTTGCATAGATGCAATATCTAAAGATTTGCTTCAAATATTCATGGAATATTATTAAACTTTATTCTTAAATTGTATATTGGTGTAAATATTGTTTGCGCTCTACATGCAAATGTATCTGTTGCTGATGTGTTTCTTCCTGTATAGACTTACTCCAGAAGAAACTTTCAACCTGAAAGTTTGAATCTCAAGACATATCTGTCGCATTATTTGTCAAAGGTTATGTTACCACTTGACATAACTTGAAAATAATTACTTTCCGGTGTGCGCAATTCCTAAATGAAATAGAGCTAGGCCATGAGTGGTTTTCTTGTGTTGTAAACTATTTCTTTGGTTATTGTGATGTGTCGAGTGCACTTATCATAGCCTCGGCTAAGATGATCAATTTGTTTGCTTCATCTTGAAGACATATTTAACCATCCTTTTATATGAACTTGGCGAATGGCGCAGCCTCGAAAGCAAAAAAAAACGATCATAATGAACGGTGTGTTTGAAATTAATATTTAATGTTACGTTATTGTACCGCATTATAATGCTCTATATTTTGACCGAAAATGTAGACATATATAATCTCAGCTTGCGCTTAGTCGCTTACTAATAATCACAACATAGTGGAGGTGGCAAAGGTTGCCATGTGGACAATAATCTCGTCTCATTGCACGTGAAACACACGAGTTTCTACATCTATGTGTTTTGTGTGCAAATGTAATATGAACGGATATCTGTATTACTGCATTATATATAAATTCTAAACATATCACAAATTCACACACAGTGAGCGCCAATAGCGAATCTTAAGCCTCACATTCCAGCGTTTCTGACATTCACAGAAAAATTCATGGCTTTTGCAATTGACTGAAATAGCGCAGTGTCTCGTGTTCTGAGCTGCAGTTGACAGCGGGGCTAAAAATTGCAGCGTCTTGCAATTGTCGCACACGATCGGCGAGATATGGTCGACATTGGCTCAAACCATCCGACTTCATGGAATTCTATTTCTTCACGTCGGTCACTGATGGAGGCAATTCTGAAACTTCCATAGAACAAATCAAAGCGAGCACCACTGTACACTAAATTATTTTAACGTTGGCCTATTCGTAGCATGAATGTTTCGGACCATACTAATTTTTGTAGAGCTATGCAACAAAACTTGCGTTAATACTCATAATATTCATAAACAAGTGAATATATGCTCCTCGTTTCCTATGTTCTCTGAATTGAAATATTTATCATTTCATACACCCGTAATCATTTGAAATATTTAGATTTATCTGAAAGCCCCGAGCTTGCCACTCTCTACGAAAAATTTTTGATCGGGTTTTACGAATTTTAAGATTAAAAACAATTGAGAATTTTTATTTCAAATGAAGTATTAAAAATTTTCAAAATGCACCTGATTAAATCTTTGTTAGTTTGAAATAATTCAGAGGCGTTCAAAATTGGTACTTGAAACAAAATTATTTTAAACGCAACAAGCTGCTCAAACCTTTCTAAACCAGCACTTAAAAACTAGAAATAAAGTGCTAACTAATATAAATGTAACATTACATTTACAGTACATCAATTAAAAAAAGGTGAATCAACGATGATCATTCAATCTTTCTCAATTAAAATCAATTTCTTGGAACAACGACAAAATGTAAATATAAATTGTAGGCCTCACACGCCTCCATATATCGTCGCACCACACCCTCAATTTTTCAATGCCTCAGGTCAATCTTAAAATACTCGAGAATTTCCAAAACCTCGAATATCTTAGTCAGTTCTCCAGCACTCTTCTCCACAGAGAAGTGTCCTCGAGGGCTACAACAAAAGTGGAGAGTCGTTGAGAAGAACAATGTGAAGACACGCATTGAGAAGAACAGCAGATGTGAAGAGTCGTTGAGAACAACGGGTTGTCCATTGATGTTGCAGTGCCGCTGCTCTAGAAGAAACTTGCATGTCTCCGACTCGACACCTTCACAGTGAAATGCTTTCTCGTCTACCAAAAAATCGGGGGCAAAAATCGGGTGCGACAGCTTTCGACGTGTAGACTCGCAATAGACACGAAATCATTAATTCGAAGGGTTCCAAGAGAAGGCTTATATATGGGAGATCCTTGGCCAAAAATAACTTCTGTGTAGAAGTCCTGCAGATTTATTTCCATTTGGGCTATTTATTTGGAAGTGATTAAAGAACGAAAGTGATGTGGCTTCATATTTAGAGAAATATAAATCTTGTAATAAAAATTATCATAGTTTATTATGTATAAGAGACGTAAAGAGTTCAACTTGAATGAAATGATAAAATCTACGTAAATACAATAATTATTCATTAGAAATTGAAATATTTTAATACTTCCGAAATAAACAAAATTCAGTATGAATCACTAAACTAAACCATGAGATACCCTCATATATGAGCTTCCGATTGTTTGAGATAAAATTAGCTTTAAATGAGAAAAAAGAGATTCCGCCAAAAATATTGAAAAACAGAAGTGAAATGGAAAAAATTTGGTCATTAAACTGATTTTTTTAATATTTCTTATGCCCTTCGAAAGTTGTTTTTCACTTTTTAAAGGCAGTGAAAAGGTTGCGCCAAAAATACAACTTTAGAACAAATCGTCAAAAGAATCAAAGCTCATAATATTCGGCTTGCCGAGCATGTTGAAATTAAATTAATTCACAAAATTTTTTAGATATGAACCCCTTAATTTGAGTCACCACTAGATTCTACCGTAACCCACTCAGATAAAACATACTACAAATGCATTCGATTTCGAAAGGCTAAGCAAGAGAAGTGAAGTAATTTTTTTTCTGCGTTGTATTAATGCTTGAATTTCATTCTATTTCAAACGAAATAAATAAACAGAAGCCAAAAAAGCTCTTGCACAATCCAGTGAACGTCGGTTAGCGAAAGACAGAAATCTGTAAATGATTGATATATTATTTCTTAATTTTGATGATAATGATGCTAGCTGTCGTTTTCAGTGAAAAAAATCATTTTAATTTGCTTTCTATGCATTGAAATTCTAGATTAAATTACCGAAGTATATGGTTCTATTTAAGAATACTTCTTAGCACGCATTGAGAAATATCCATCCTTTTAAACGATTCAGTTAGTAAGCCATACATTTCATGGTGTAAATTGTGTAAGATGTTATCGATAATCGTCTCATATCGCAGTTATTTGCTACCAGTTTAGTTTAGTCTCCCATTTGTGCATGCAAAAACATATAGTCTCGCTTTACTGCATGCAACAATCTATAGTGTCGCACTGCACTAGCCGCGCGCTTTAGTTCGTCGTTTCGCATCACACTGCATCCGACAGTCACTATAGTTGCGCATCACACTGCATCCGAAAGTCACTATTTTTGCATCACGTTGAATCCGACAGTCACTATTCTTGCATCACATTGAATCCGACAGTCACTATTCTTGCATCACACTGAATCCGACAGTCACTATTCTTGCAACACACTGCATCCGACAGTCACTATTCTTCCATCACATAGCATCCGACATTCACTAATTACGCACCACATTGCATGAAAAGTAATCGCTATTCCGTCACCCCACTGCATGCGACTCTCACTAGTCTCGCACCACACGGAATATGACAGTCACTAGTCGCGCACCACAAAAAATATGACAGTCACTAGTCGCGCACCACACAGATTATGACAGTCACCAGTCTTGCACTATTGCATGCTACAACCTATATAGTCTCGCAATTGACTAGCTGCGCGTTATTGTACGTATAGTGCATGTCGCATCACACTGCATGCGACAGTCACTATTAAGTCACCCCACTGCATGAAATATTCACTATTCTGTCACGCCACTGCATGCGACTGTCACCAGTCTTGCACTAGACAGCAGGACTAGTCCGAGTATAGTCTCGGACTACATAGCAGTCACACAATATAGTCCATCCACAATTCACTCACCACAGTGCAACTTCATTTGTCAAGGAATTATTATACATACGAAGGCCAGCGAGGTCTGGTGCCGTATTTCACTGCGATGCGTGGGCAGAGTATCTCTCGTTGGGCACTTGATGGACGACGAGCTGTATATCTGAGACCGTTGTAGAACCCGCGGCCCATTTCCCCACCTTTGAATCTGTCACACTGGCTGCCCAAAACTAAGTGGGCTCTCCTATGCTTCCATTTGTCAAGGGATCAGTTACAGATCCTGGTGAGCTCTCGGTTCTGCTGGGACTCCAGTGGATCTTGTTGCTGAAGCTTCGTCAGGGAGTCTTGGTATGCAAGGTATAACGGTAGATCTGGAAATTAAGTTTTGCATCTTATATTGTTGGGAAAAATTCTGTAAAACTATATGAATATGAATTTATTTGCTTTCTCTGCAGGACTGTCAAAAAATTGTTACCGAGTCATTTGGTACTAAATGGAATATTTTCCTCGAATGACCTTGTTGAGCATTCTACGATAAAATCATGTGTAGGAAATTCTGATTACTTTGCAAAAAATGTTTTTTCCGCCAAGACCTTAACCATAAAATTTTACTCTGTTAGTGACACAGCAGATTGATTTCATTTTTAATGTTACTTTATGGATTTCTTCTAGCCTCCTAAAATTTCACTAAGAACTGCGTCGAGAAATACAATGAGCTTTCCACTAAATAATCACATTCAAATTAATTTTGAATTTAGAAATAATTTAAAACCTATACAAAGTATAGACAGGGTCTGAAATACAACTAAAGAGAAACGAGCCAAAAAAAATAAAACCTATGTATTTTACGACAACGCCCCTATAAAAGCTTAACTGTAGATACTTCATGGTCGACGATAATTTTTCACGATGACAATGATTGAACTATTGAGTGATACTCCAACGAACAAATGTTTATTTGCAGCAATGTATAAAAAACGCATCAAGATCATAAATTGCAGATTAATGACGAATTAATTTCTATTGTAAAGAAATTAATGGTTTACAAATGAAGAGAATATAAATGTCTTAAACATACAAACGTACTGTGTTGAGGGCGTCAACAATGCTCGCGTAAAATAGTTGTTAAAGTTGTCATAAAAAAAAAAAAACAATTTTTTTAGTTATCGGGCAATTTTTCTAAGACAATCTTTGTCGCCGAGAGTGAATGGATTTTCTCCTAAGAGAAAGACTTTCGAGAACCGTTTTGCTTTTACGGCGGCCACGGACGTCGTTTTTGTTCGGGGAAAAACACCGAAATTCGCTGTGCATACCAAACAACAGCCCAGGCTGCATACGGAGCAGCAGCGCCATCTCTGAACGCTAGCCCCAAAATCAGACCTGCGACTGCTGCCATAAACGATGTGATACTGTAATGATTTAACGACAAACGATGTATTATGTGATGGTGTGCACTAATATCGATTGATTTTAGAGAATGCTGTATTTCGCAATGACGTTAAACAGCAATTCGAATGAAAATAAGCGTGAAGCAGCGCTCATGAAGGTCAGCAGCACCGCTACTGCCTCAAAATCAGACGTTGGCTAATAACGTGGGATCGTGTTAAAAATGTTGTTGTTTACATAATGACGTTAAACAACAATTTAGACGGATAAAAATCAGGCTGTGCTTGGAGATTTATTGTATTTGACACGTATTATTTCATATCAGAATAAAACTTTTCACCAAACTCTGAATTTTCAACTTTATATATTTGAAACTAGACACATTTCATGCAGCAGTATATAATAAAGGTAAAACATCGATTTTAGAAAGTAATCGCTTGATATAACAAAGTGAATTTTTTAGTAGCATGTTCAACAAGTGCACATTACTTCGATTTATCAATCAACATGACTCTAATTATATTAAATATGCTATGAAATTTGCTGAAACCCAATTGCTAAAAACCATCATTAATATCGAACCAGCGACATCAATTTCGAAGACATTGTCCCGTGTTATTATTTTTAGGATAATGCCTTGCATTTTTAGCGCAATTTCTCATTTATGGAAAAAATGCACTATTGTGCTCGCCATGTCCGTCTGTCTGTCTGTCTGTCTGTCTGTCTGTCCGTCCGTCCGTGACCTCAAGTTTTCGTCGACGAGAAAATGCGCTCTCTGTCACTCACTGCCGTGAGTACTGAGTTATATTTTTTTATTTCTTTACGATTTAGCGACGCCTGAATTCTTCGAAAGTAATTCATGCATTGTGAGTATGCATTCAGAATTATTGGAGCAGTGAGTTGCGGGTTCGGAAACCCGCAACAAAGAATTCAGATATGTCAAGAACCGGTAACAGATCAAATTTGGTCTATTCAACGCTGAGCCTACTATACGGTATTGTTGATGATTCAGCAGTTGCAGTTCAATACGAAATGCACTGGGGCACATAATGTAACGTTTGGGGCGTTTGAGTTCCCCATTTTTCAAAAACGGTGACTCGTGTTGAAATTATTGCAATGAACCCGCCACTTTATCTAATACCCCTGCAATCCAAAAATTTTGAATTGATAAATTTATATTATTATTATATTAATTTTAAAGTCTACCATCATCACATGCACAGAAAACTACACTCGTACAAAAAACGAGCTGTCGAGTCACAGAAAATGAAAATGATATAGCTGCTAATCGTTACCTGCATTAAATTTAGATTTTTCCGGACTCTTAAACTCATGGAAGTCAAATAAACTTTCAATTGTATCAGAATTGGGACTGAAAAATCGACGAAAATTTGTTCAAAATACTCTTATGTATAGGGATAAATAACAGGAGGCTGCTTCATGGATTTTAAAAGTCAACCTGCAGGCTGTAGCCCTGTAGTGATTCAGCAGTAATATTCAAATGAAAGAGTATTTTCAAATATTCTAATGCCTTAATTATCTACAATTCACTCGCAAACCCCTCCGTCAACATTAAATAGCTTAAATAAAAAGTAAATATAATCGACATTGTAAGCCAGTTGATCATGGCCAGTCTTAATGCATGTTTATTTTTCTCTTTCTATTGAGTCGTGCTGTGTTGCTTCTGTGTGTGAAAGAATAAAGAATATATAATATCTGATAAATGTATAATAGTTTCAAGATCTCTTAATGACGAATACTAGTATTCTGTAATTCACGACAATTCTGTTCACACTAATTTCTAAAAAATCTCTCCGGCATGACAACCCCAGCAATGCATTCGATTTTCTGTCGCGCTAACAAAAGGTTCTTTCTCTTGTTGTGTTCTGCTAAAAAATACCTAATCCACTGGGTGAGTGTAAACGTTAATAAATGTAATATATGCATTGTAGAATTATATTAATTTTGTACTTAAATAATCAAACGATTATTTTGTACATAATAATTAGTTCCTATTTGGAAATTGTATGCCGACCAGCCTTAGAGGCTAGTACGGTGACTGAAATCTGATTCTTTTTAGTGAAACCAAATGAAGTTGAAGTATTATTCTCAGCTGATATTCCCTTACTAGAGTGAAGTTATCAGTGAAACTATTTGTAATGATTTTATGAGAGGAAGTGTCTGCAGACTGGATGATAGTGGATTAAATCTCAAATCCTTTGAGAATTATTTTCGTTGCTTTGTGAACCTTAATAGTTAAGCTTAATAATAATGGTTTACCAGTATTAAATGACAGGGCAGTTGAGAAGTTTTGAAGAGAAATAAAAGAGTAATGAAGGTACATAAAAAATAAAGTTTATCTTCCTCGAGGGTAGCATAACATACCATTTAGAATACTTATGTTTTGACACTGGTGGAGTCGTTCTCGGAAGTTTCCTACAGCACGTTCACACATATTGCGAGGTATGGCCATAACCTCTGCAATAATCCGTTCCCTTAGCTTTGGTAGGTGTGAGGGCGACTTCTGAACACCCTTTCTTTTAGATGTCCCCAAAGAAAGAAATCGCAAATGCTCAAATCAGGTGACCTCGCGCTCGCAGGCCACTGTAAATCACCCCTCAGAGGCACCAGACGTCCGGGAAAAATGCGTCTCAAAACATTGAGTGACATTTGGGCTGAGTGAGCTGTAGCCCCATCCTGCTGGTACCACACGTCTCCCAATGCTTCATTTTCAACAATGTTTTCCATCCTGGGCAGCAAGAAATTTTGCATTATTGCAGCATAACGTTCGGAATTCACTGTCACGGTCACTCCATCCTCCGAGAACGACTCCAACAGTGTGTTGCAGCTAACGGCCACCATCTTCCTGATCTTGTTTTTAAAACATAAGTATTCTAAATGGTATGTTATGCTAACATCGAGGAAAATAAACTTTCTTCTTTGTGTACCCTATTACTATTTTATTTCGCCTCGAAACTGCTCAATCGGTTCTGCCCCACCCTGTACTTTTCATAATCTGATACTACAATTCATTGTTAGAAAAATTATCGTTAACGGTATTACCGGCGTTTCAGTGGCCGGTCAGCACGTGAAAAGAAACACAGTTTCGCCATTTTTATTCTAATTTAACACGAGAAATCCGTAATCGCCGTTTTTATTCTAATTTAACACGAGAAATCCGTAAAACATCTGATAAAAACGGCGAAACAGTTTATTTTCACAGGGCGACCGGCCACTAGAACGCCAGTGGGACCGTTTTTTCACCGTTTTTTCTAACAGTGTTAAGAGATCCGACCTATTGAACCCGGTCTTTCCATAACTGACAATTGATTGAGATAGCTGCTAGACTTATTGCAAGGGTCGTAAGGTGCTAGGCATTTCAAGACTGAACATATGCTCCTGCATAGCTTCGTCCAGTCTGCTCTTGAAGGCGTTCATACTCGGAGCGTAACGATGCTGTCAGGGAGGCTGTTCCACATGTCGGTGACTCGAAGCGAGAAGAAATGTTGTCGCATGATGTGTTACAACGCGGTTTTTTAGTTTATAACCGTGGCCCCTGGTGTTGGTTTTTGTTTCAAATTCTAGTAATCCTTCTGGAACCTTGTATAAACCGTGGGTATACTTGTATACCTTAATGAGGTTACCAAGCAGACTTCGATAACAGAGGCTTGGGAGCTTTGTAATCTTTAATCTTTCTTCATAAGGCTTGCCTTTTAATCCCGGAATTATCCTTGTTGCACGTCTTTGAACACTCTCTACTAAATTTTTGTCTTTATCCAGTTTTGATGACCACACGGCGTTTCCAAACTCTAGGTTTGGACGCACGACAGGGACAAACAACATCTTCATCGCTTCAGCATCTATAAGTACTCGTAGGAGCGGCTGATTAGTACAAGTCGTTTATTGGTTTTATTAACTTGAGCTTCAATATCCTTAGAAAACTGCAACTCATTGTCGACATTAACTCCTAAATCTTTTTCCATTGTCAACTTTGACATCATCACCCTGTCGTTGCAACCATGTCATCTTATACTGTAATCGTGCTGTTCATTATTCTTGCCAAGGTCATTTATATTTGTCAAGGTTTACATTTGTCAGCAGTAGAACGTAGCTGCCGCCTATCAGCCCAGTCAACCAACCTGTCAAGATCACCTTGCAACTGTACTCTTTGCAACGTATTCCTCACTGTATCATAAACTTTTGTGTCGTCAGCATACATCGAGCACAGGCTATATAGACACAGCTTCTGGTAGATCACTTATAAACGTAACGAATAAAACAGGTCCGAGAACGCTTCCTTGTGGCCCAAAACTCTCAATTTCCAAAGACTTCACTTTACGCAACAGTCGCGCATGTGGGATACTGTCAAATGCCTTGGTAAAGCCGAGGTACACTGTATCTACTGGCTCCCTTTGGTCCAGCAGGCGGGTCCATTCATACAGTGTAGACAAGAGGTTAGTTGTGCAGGATCTACCGGCAAAATAAACGGCAATATTGACTGTCTGGTAGGAGATTATTAAACAGCCAAATAATCGATCAATCGATCCCTCACTACAGATTCCATTACCTTGCAAACGACACTTGTAAAACTGACAGGGCGATAGTTGCCCGGGCAGCTTTTGTCACCTTTTTCCAACAACGGTGTCATTAGAGCTTGTTTCCAGTCAGCTGGCAAGATCCCTTCGTTCAAATTTATTCAAAAAAATTACGTCTAAGGTTGTTAATTCTAGGACAGTTGTCAACTCTTTGAGTAATCTGGGGTGGAACTGTGGAAGCCGTCCGGTCCACATGACTTGTTGGGACTAGGGCCATCAGGCATATCGACTGGGCGCTCCTCAATAGCTGGAATACTGTTCAAGTCCTCTTCAGTGAATACGCTACTAAAAACTGATTCAGAACGTTAGCCTTGCCCTCACCAGAGGATATTTTTTGTTGATCTACTTTCAAATCAGAAATGCCGCCCTTTGTCTTGCACTTCGAGCTAGCGTACAAAAAGAAGGCTTTCGGGGTTTTCTGCATTTTTGGCAATATTTTTTCGAAGGTTTTTACGGCCGTGCGACAGCTTTCTTTAGCTTGATTTCAAGCTCCTGTGTATTGGTTAAAATCAGCATCGCTACGAGTCTGTAAATAACGCTAGTAGGCTTCCATTTCTGGTTTCAGGTTATCTAGAACTATACTTTTCATCCACTGAGTTGTTTGGCTCCACCGAGCTTAATTTTAGGTACACACGCAGCAACTGCAGACATAACCGTGTCCTTGAGAAATGACCATGACTCAGCCGCATTCATGTCCGTATTAAAAAAAAGTTAAGAGATCGTGAGTTCATCCGCCAATCATTGACGGCCTTTCAAGCCAAATCCACCGATCATAGACAAGAAAATAGAGAGTAAGTACTTACGTTCACTTAGCGAGTTTTGAAAGTATGGCCCCAGGTCTAGAATATTTTGAGTCTGTTTACTCCTATAATGGGTTGGCTTGGTAACATACTAGACTATGAAGGAGTCTCCACGGGCTCTAGCTCTGGATAATTAAAATCAACAACGATCAACGTGTGTGACCTACGAAAAGTCATGCTCGGTAAAAGACTGTTTAGTACTTTATCGTCAGCAGAGGAACTGATTTATACACGGCGCCTATGAGGAGGCTAGCTTTGCCCTTGAGAGAAAGTTCGAACCACACTGATTCCCTATGCTGATTGATGTTCTGCATGTAACTTGACTTGCTCTGCAAGTTGATGCGATGAGGAGGCTATCTTTTCCTTTGAGGGAGAGTTTACACCACACTGATTCTCTAGCAGATTGATGCACTGCATATAACCAGATAACTCCGCTGACTGACCGTGTGCGGCCGGTGTTGTCTTGACATCGTGAGAGTGATTCACCTGAGTTTCCATACTTTTTACCTGATTCTCTCCCGCCATTTCTTGCCAAAATTCGCTCTCTCTAAAGGGGCGGCATCCTTCTTAACAGACCGAATTGAACTCTCGGAATGCACTTAGTTTTCTCGCAGCCTTAAGCACATTTCCGATCACTGGGCTGTATCTAGCACATTCACCAGCAACGATCTACAGTCGGTAGCGTCTTTCGCTCGTAACCTCTTGCATGCCGTCATATTCACAACGACGTTAAGTGCCTTGGCACAACAATCAGTAATAAACGCAGTGTCCGAAGCATTGCTTTCGGGAACGCCAAACCAAACAAGGTTAAATCTTCTCTAACTATCCAGCAGCTCTCTTGCTGGCGAGATTAGAGATGACCTCTTTGCGGCCTTTACCTTCTGTTTTATCGCTCTTTTCTGTTTTGCGTTGACGAGCTTTCATTTCCACCTGCTCGTTAGCCTCATAACCAGGGTTGGTTATTTTTTTATTTAAAAATAGAAAAATCCAAAATCAATGATTTCTTTATTTGTCATGATTTTCTTTGCTTTTTTCATTTTTTTTAGCTTTTTTGTCTCTCTGAAATGTTCTTTTTTATGTTGCAATTAGCCTACTAACAATAACAGTATATGGATGACTAAAAAGAGGCAGTTATTGCCTTCAAAAATGGCCAAGGTGGTGTTTACCACTTTGGGACTTTTGGGTAAACAATTATTGATAATTCTATTGATTAGCTTTGTAAAGTTTGTATGGTGCAACGTAACTAGCTAAATAATGACAATTTAACTGGCTTCAATATACAAAAACACTTCAAGAATGCAGTTCTTCTAAACATTGAGGAGTCGCATATTAGATAGGTAGCTGATAAAACAGTCAACAGTGCACAACACTATCAATAGATCTTCTATTATTATATCCTATAAATCTACCAGACTCTACCCACTAGGCGCACCGACAAGTAGTGTCTGAGTGTCTGACTGCACTGTTCCCATTTGATTCAGACCATTAAACAAATACTAAACATAAACTGAACGACAACCAAACAAACCTCAAACGAAACGGAACTTACGAGAAAAGTTTACACTGTTTGAAATAAACATGTGCACGATTCAAATATTTGATTTCCATTCACTGCATACAATTGTTTAATATAAGGTTATATAATTGTAATGATTTTGTTTCTAGTAATAAATTCACATATTTAAAGATTGAAATTAAATATTTTAATTAGAATACTCGTATCAGGGTGGAAAATATTTCTAAATGCTAAAATGTCAATGCAATCTCAACCAACCCTTCATAAGATAGCTAATACATGTGAATTGTAGAATGTAATTAATATATAACAAATAGCCAAATAGTTCGTTAAAGACTACTTATAGCCTTATAAGAAATAGCTAAGCTGCTAGCTATGTACAATGTATTGCAACACTTCATGCCTCTGTACCAAAAATATACAATTCATTGGAACGTAATACACACTAAAGGCAACAGGTTTATATTCCAATTTGTCATTGTACATTTATACTAAACCATGAATAACAATACCTCAAAATAAATTAAAGACTGCCACTCAATATATTTAAATACATAAAAAATCGAAAAAGTAAATAATATGACTTTATAAAAATCAAATGATTTAATCAGTTTGATTTAATCATTGCCAACCATGCTCAGAACATCTTATATCCCATAACCTCCTTATACTTGCGCTGATTTTATCTGATCGATTCTGCCATCTTTTCACGCCTCATAACTTAGTCAACTTCTGGCCCATATACCAGAATAAAATAGCCTGAATATTTCTTCCAAGCTTCATTATCCTACCCACCAGTAGAACCTCTGAATTCCTATATACGATAGCTGCGACTCCTTTCAACATCTATTGCTACTGTTGAAAAAACATTGCGCTGCGGAAACTCTTCGCATTATATATCTCTGCGTAGATTCTTTACAGGGGATAAAGCTTATGCCTGTTGAATTATTGTTTAAAAATATTTATATTTCATGGAACGAATCATTAAAATAATAAATAGTAGTATAATAAATAAATTAATAATGATAATAAATAATAATGAACTAATTAATGTTTATTTAACGAATCCTTTTGTACTTGGTGAATATTGATTTAACATTTACATATATCATTATTTAAGTCATGATATATGTACATCTCGTGAGATTTGATCGAGCTCGAATTAAGTGATTCGTTATCGTTATTGCCAAGTCAAATGTTCTAATAATTAGGTCGTTTTTAATACCAGCCTAATCGGTCAAATCAGATGAGATGAGAATATATTAATAAATATTAATGATTACTATGTAGATTTATTTTCATTTTTTTTTCAACTAATGTCCTTGAGACCACGTCCTCTTCTATATTGTCGAATCTGGATTTTCATGGATCGACCAGCAGCAATTCGTGGATATGAATTCATACAAATTCATATAATCATACGAACCATGAAGACCTTCAAAATGCTTTTTAACACTGATATTTTTTTTCTATTTACTTTTTTCATATACTCAAGCCTTAGTAGAAAAAACTTGAAAGACTTGTAAAGATTTCAGTGATCAAGAATGAAAAAAATATAAACCCTTCGATTAACAATTTCAAGCGAAAAAAAAACTTAATGAGCGTTGATACGACGAGGATTTCAGAGTTTAAAGATATTCTGCGGACCGAAGCTAGTAAAATCATAACCACGTTCTAAAATATGTGTAGCTTGGTTGTTAATTATCAGCGTACGTAATCGTTTCTTCAAATTCTAAATCGGTTCACTCTTAAATATTTTATAAAACCAACGTAAAAATAGCGCGTATTCGTTTAAAGTATTTTTACAGAGAATAGTTTGATCTTAATAACAAATTGATCGATATGTTCAATACGCCAGAGATTATCGACATTGGATGATGTGCTCTTCGTAAGCTCATCATAAGAACATATTTTCTGTAGAACTTCTTTAACATTCGTGCAATGAAGAGAAATTTGTACAAGCATTTGGGCATGTTATCATTAAAATAAACTGTAAAAAAATTACAATAGGTGAGCAAAAAAATTAATGTTATTTGAATCTGTCCACGGACACATAATAATGCCATATATCTTAATTTCTAATGGGATAGAAAACATTAACTTTAAGTCAATCGATAATTTCTTATTAACAACATTCATGGATTTTTGCAATTAATTTTTTGCATCCCAATTTTCATTCAAATTGAAATTCTCACTTTAATGATTTATTCTGATATAAAGTACATGCAAAAAAAATTCGTGCACTTTCTACTCCTTTAGTTTTTGAAATGTCTTTATGTTTAGTTCAGTAACAATTCATGATCGGACAATTGCTGGAATTCAATAGAATATTAGTTTGTGACCTCATATTGTAATTTTCATCACATTTGAAAGGGATGAAATCATTTCTTGTTCGCAAATGTTTTTCGTTCGAATATATGTACCTGTTTTCTCCCTATTAATTATGTTCCTAATTCACACCTTAGCTGATTTAATTTGTTAAAGCAGAAAACATTGCAACATTTTATGAAAACAAAACATTTTTATTTTATTTTATTTTTTTGCAAACATTTTATAAGCCAAATTTTCTTCAAACCTGTTAATCCACAAGTAAAAAGTCTATAGCATCGAATGCGGTCGTACATAAAAAATAAACACTTAAGCAAGGATCATGAAGGGATTCCCCCTCCCCCCGTTGGCTTTTGCAGCTGTAGAACCGCAAAAAATTTAAATTTTCGATTGCTGTGCCGCAATTTATAAAAGGTCAAATCACTCGATTGAATCTGCAGTCGCCCAGTCGAATGGGAAATACAACTTCAAAATTTTATGCAGTAACCTAATATATTAAACTAATGTAGTAACTTAATGTATTATTAGCCTTATGTATTAACCTAATGAGTGACATAATAAAAATGCAGTAACCTGAAATAACTTCGAACATTATGCAGTAACCTGGTATATTAGCCTTATGTAGAAACCTAATGAGTGACATAATAAAATGCAGTAACCTGATAAACTTAAAAATATTATGCAGTAACCTAATGAATTGACCTAATGCAGTACCATAAAGAGTAACTAATTGTGTAATCATGATGAACAAGAGACAACAAAGTTCATTCGGAAATGTTTCGTTTTCTTCTTATTAATTATGTTCCTAATTCCCACCTAAGCTAATTTATTAAATCAGAAAACATTCCAAAAATTTAGCCAAATATTCTTCAAACGTCTTAATCCACAAGTAAAAAGTCTACAGCATCGAGAGCGGTCGTACATAAAAAAATAAACACTTAAGCAAGGATCATGAAGGGATTCACCCCCGTTGGCTTTTGCAGCTGTAGAACCACAAAAATTTAAATTTTTTTGTTCCTGTGCCGCAATTTTAAAAAAGTCAAATCACTCGATTGAATGTGCAGTCATGCAAACCAGTCGAATGGGGTATAAAACCTCAAAATTATATACAGTAACCTAATGCAGTATATTAACTTAATGGAGCAACCTAATTTATTATTAGCCTTAAGTAGTAACCTAGTGGTGAGTGACCTAATAAAACGAAGTGACCTGATATAACTTCAAATATTTTGCAGCAACCTGATTTATTAGCCTCAGGCAGTAACATGATAAAACTTTAAAATATTATGCAGTAACCTAATGAATTGACCTAATGCAGTACCATAAAGAGTAACTAATTGTGTAATCATGATGAACAAGAGACAACAAAGTTCTTTATTATGAAGATTAAGCATATGATCAAGCCCCATCAAGGTTACCAATTAAATATTTACAAAAACATTGCAAAGAAATAATTAATATTACATTGAATTTAAGAATCGTTTTTTACTTGGTTTTTAAAGACTTTCTTCTGATGTAATTTTAATTTATTATTATCGCAAGCAAATTTCAATTTTTCAATTACGATAAAGTGGAGCTCACGGAGCATAAGATCCTCAACACCACAACTAAAATAGATGAAATAGTTTAATCGAGATAAGATAAGAGTTTATCATTTCGACGGGACAATTCTTTAGATCTAACTATCAAGTTGATAAAATCGAATACAAACATAAGATTTAGTATATTATATTTTTGATGTTACCAGTATATTGTTACGCACGCTCACCTTCTCAACTGTGCCACCAGGTATTTAAATATATACTAATAAATTATGAGTATTTCCAGTGGTATTAATTGTATATTCTGTTCATTTCATATAAGCTGGCCATCTATAAGAAATAATTTATGATAATAAAGCCCAATCTCGGACACAGAATAAAAGGTTTGTTTTTGATGTACTACTATTGATGCTAATTTTAAAGTTAAATTCTTTTTAATTCTAGATAATCTGATTTTTTTAATCCAAGCATCGAAGTCAGTAATTTTTTTTAAACTTGCGTTAATATTGATTGATTAATTTGCTGTTCAGATTTATCAATTTTTTTAATCGTGGCACTTTTCGAGGATTCCATTCGCGATGTGAATGTAAGTAATATTCGGATTTTAACGTTAACGGATATTAGTGTTAACGGATTTTTTAACGGATATTAGTGTTAACGGATATTAGTGTTAACGGATATTAGTGTTAACGGATATCAGTGTTAACGGATATCAGTGTTAAGGGATATTATTGTTAACTGATTTTAGTGTTAACGGATATTAGTGTTAACGGATATTAGTGTTAACGGATATTAGTGTTGACGGATATTAGTGTTAACGGATATTAGTGTTGACGGATATTAGTGTTAACGGATATTAGTGTTAACGGAGATAAAGTACGTGCAGTTCGTGTTAGAGATGATGGATTTAAATGATGATGCGATGAAAGTTGATTTGGGGGGGGGGTGATTACCGTGTTATTTGGCACATTTCAAATTGTTTATTTTGCTTATTTACTAATATAATATATGCATTTTTTGGATCCTCATAAAAGTGTATTGGCGCAGTGTTTAATCTGGAAATTTGGATCCATCTGCATGCCCTTAATCCTACTTGTAATTTTTATTTTATACATTGTGCTTTATTAACATTATGTTCAATATTTTTCTCTGCTTCAATTTTCTGTAAACAAATTCGTACCAACAACTTTTTCATCATAGTTTAAAAATTACATGTTCGGATAACAGTAAAGATCATTTAACAAAATCTTTCATAAGCATATATACTTCTGTCATGAATCTTCTTCATATATACTTCTGTCATGTCTTGTAATGATTGTTTCATAACATAAAATAAAGTGTTCGAAATTGAGAACTTGATTCGATAAACCCACGGTTTAATACAAGTGTACCCTTGCATACATATTATTATGTTTGAGGACAACTGCAACCAATATAGTAAATGCTGCAGAACTTTCACGTGAACTTCACATCGTCAGCATCGACAATTATGTCACTGTTGTAAGGTTAAAAGGTTAAGTATTAATGAACTTTGGACTGCAACATAAGTGGCAGAATAATCTGGCAAACTTTGCATTGCCTACATAAAAATGTTTTTACTGTTCTCAAGTTATGCATTAATTAACTTCAACATTTGCAACAGAACTGTAAAGCAAATTTTGCGTCACTTCCAACAAAAATGTTATCAGTGTTGTTAGGTTATGTATTGATAAACGCCAAAATATACAACACAATTGTCGACATCAAAAATTTTGTTGCTGTTCTCAAGTCATGCATTAATAAACTTCAACATTTACAACAGAACTATAAAGCAAATTTTGCGTCACTTCCAACAAAAATGTTATCACTGTTGTTAGGTTATGTATTGATAAACGCTAACATATACAACACAATTGTCGACATCAAAAATTTTGTTACTGTTCTCAAGTCATGCATTAATAAATTTCAACGTTTACAACAAAACTATAAAGCAAATTTTGCATCACTTCCAACAAAAATGTTATCACTGCTGTTAGGTTATGTATTGATAAACGCTAACATATACAACACAATTGTCGACATCAAAAATTTTGTTACAGTTGTCAGAAAGCGTTCCATCAAGGGCACTTGCTTCACCTTGCTCCTTGTCCTCGAAATGCGAACTGACATTCAAATGTCCCTGAACAAAAGAAAAATTCCAAGTGGATCGTTTAAATAGAGCCCCTCGGTAGCCAACGTGGTCAGTGCTGCATTGCACATATCAAAAGCTGGAAGCAAACATGTCTGCGATCAAGGTAAGGAATATTATTTGTGATCATTATGTTTTGCAATTCAATTTTCATACTCATTTTATCGATCAATTTTTGTTAGATAAACTTTCATTCGAAAAATTGGAAGAAAATCATCCAAAGTTGACCAAAGCAGACCTGCATATTTGCACTGCTTATAAGGTAGGCCATTAATTTCAAATTCACATTCCTCAGGTCAAAAATATTAACGTGGAAACTCTTAGACGTCCGTCTGGTCTCTCCAGATACTTATTCATCTTGAATTTGCAGTACTCTGTATTTATTCTAAAAAAATTCTTCCACAATGCCTTTTTTCAGTTCCACAAACATTTTTATGAAGCTTTTTGAAGCAGATTGAATTTCAAGTTTAATAGGAGATACGCGGGATGTAAGTGCATGTACTTTGATGGGGAACAGAACAATTCTGCATTATCATTTGCTATTAAATAGTATTAATGTAAGTCTCCCAACACAAACTTCATTGCAACATGAATGATTACTTGGCAAAGTGTTTAATATTTTATGATTTTTTGAAATGTGGCAGGCAAATTAGGCACAAGTTAAAAACTTCTAAAACTGTAATACTCCCATTGAGTTCGACGTCAACTGTCTTATCCACTATTATTCTAGCCGGCACTTTTTCCACTATTATTCTAGCCGACACTGGTATCCACAATTATTCTAGCCGGCACTGGTATCCACTATTATTCTAGCCGGCACTGGTATCCACTATTATTCTAGCCGGCACTGTTTTCCACTATTATTCTAGCCGGCACTTTTTTTCCACTATTCTTCTAGCCGACACTTTTTTCCCGCACTCACGAAGGCCGATATGAGTGTCGTCAAAAAAAGGCAAAAATTGGGCTCAAAAAGTATTAGCCGCCATGGACCCTAAAAACCGGACCGCCAAAAAACCGGACCGAGCCTCTGTTTTAACCGTGACAACAGAGGCTCGATGTCAACCGATTATTGCTGTAGAAAAAACATTGCCAGTATTTTTGTAACGTGTTTCAAGAAGTTGAAGAGTGAAAATAAGTTGAAATTTTTTCCTAATTTACACATATGACCATGTACGAACTGACTTAAATAAATAAAAGGGGCGATCAATTTAGATCTCACCCATTAAGTAGGGAATCGAGTAAGAAAAATCCTGGAGGTATAGTATTATTATTGCATCGGGAAGAGGATCGTTGATCATGCGCAACAGATTCATTTATTTTTAGCGGATAATCGAAGTACTTACAGAGTAGAAAACGATCGACAAAATAATGAAATTTTACAAGTCTCTTCAGTTAAATAGTTTTACTTGGAACTCCATTAATTTTTGTGGTTAAATCAGCGGTAATGTTGAGCGAAGATGGAGTTTATTAGTTCCCTGTAAACACTAAATTTATCAGGAACCCAAAATGGTTATGATTATCCCCTTGCGACCAATTTTCTTCGTGTACAAAATACCATATTAAATACAATTTGAATTGCAAAATTTAATCAGAAAAAAATATTTGAAAGGCGACATATTTCTCCGTGTGGGCATGCAGACTCGAATTAAACGCGATATTTGTCCAATTGGGCAAAAGAGCTTCATAAAAAAAAAAAACAAAAAAAAAATATATCAATTGTGAGAAGCGACATGATGACGCCCGAGGATTTTTCTCCGTATGTAATCATCTCCATAGACAGAAAAATTGTACCTGATATACATTGCCGTGAAGAATTATGCAAGAATATTTGACATGTATATGCAAATTATATTAACAGAATTCAATTATAGTGTAGTTCCCATTTTGCAATTTTTACAGAAAATTTTTCATTGCAGTTTCATTTCTCATAACCTAAGCAGTGGAGAATAATATTGACACTTTTTGACCAGTTTAACTTGAAATCATGCTCGACGCATAACAAATGGACTCTATTTATTATCCGGTGCTTGCAATCTCTTTATGTTGGCCAAGGAAAAATCTCTTCTAATTATTATTATTATTAAAAATTTACTAAAAATATAATAAATGAAAAAAAGTATACGAAAAAAATATCTCCCGATGCTTTCAGTGACTCTAGCCCTTTGAACAGACATCCAAGTTCAACTGAGAATATATATGGGCATTACTTATTTGTTTATCTATTTAGAACATATATGTAATGTTGTATGTAGGCTGCAAATTCCCTACTTGTATTCAGACCGTAGAGATTAAGTATACCGGTGCTGATGTAGGCCGAGGCTGGTAATAGTAGCCGTGTCAATTCCGGCTTGTGTGTTGGTGCCTCGCTTA
>NW_025946469.1:0-75404 GCF_000764305.2 Hyalella azteca
CGAAGGAATAGCGTGAAGCCACAAGCCACTCTCTCTCTTCGCCGCCGCAAGTAGACGAGCCCTGGATATTTGGTCCGCCGCTTCCAAAAGCCGCGTCGCAGAGGCCGCGGCCACAGGCCCATCCCAAGTCCTCTGCCGGCCCAAACTCGCGTCCTCGGGCAAAGCAATACCTGCGTTCCCATAGAGCCACCCAACCACCGCCATCTGCAAACTGTCGTCCTCGGCCAGTCGTACATTATGTAAAACAGCATCAACTAGGCCACGGACGGAGTGGAGTGACGATATGAACGCAGGGAGCGCGATGTCCTTTGACATACGGATACCCTGGCCTCCCAGCCGGACCGGCAACACAGCTTGTTCAAGAGATTCGCGCTCGAAGCTGACATTGGTGATGGTCGAGAGGGCAGAAACCAACACCTCATCGAACCGCTCCAAATCACCTACCCGCGTGTATGCAGGAGACGCACGTAGGACGTACTGGAGTTTAGGTAGAGCGAAACAATTCTTTAAAAGCGTAAATGATGATGAAAATGAATGCCCTAATTTTCCTAATGGATTCCTAATGGAAGGCTGGGGAGTATATAGGCGCGAATGGTGATTCTTCCGTCACGGTCATTTCATTTCATCAAATCACAATAATTGTCTGCATTCAGGAAATATAATACGATATAATGATATAATTTGAGTAGTCTTGTTAATATAAGTGACTGTCACCTTGGAAATCTCGTCTAGTCGTGATGAGGTTTGGAATAATATGATTACTCGTCATTCGTGAATATTCATTGGCTTATATGCAACAGGTGAAAGGGTTCGTAGAAGTCGTGAAAAGTTAAAAAAATGGCTTTGCAACAATTAATCAGCTTTTGTACGAGTTACGTCAACCTGCGATCTTTACAAGATTTTTCCATGTGCCAGTTTACGATGTAAATGTGCACCTTACTCTCGCTTGTTATGATTCTTCAACAAATCAAAGGATGCTTGAATATAATGATAGTCTTTTGAACGCTGCTGACGCCAGAAAAATGTGAAAAAGGTTTCTTAATTTTTTCTTATAAAACCGGTTAAAGAAGGACTCTTTGAAACCTGTCTCTTATACACATCTAGATGTGTATAAGAGACAGATCATGGTACGCATGAATACGCTCAATTGATCATGGTACGCATGAATACGCTCAATTGATCATGGTACGCATAAATACGCTCAATTGATCATGGTAGGCNCGCCTGGAAACGTGCAACAAATTATTGATTATTGTATTGTTATTGGGAGCTGAGCTTCCCTAAAAGTTTCAGAGCGCTAGCTAATGGGAAAGTTGGTGAAATATCGATTGCAAGATTTGATCATCACAGACACGAAAGCGAGCTAAGAAAAACGTGGTAATAAAATACGCCCAAAATGTGACTTTGAATTCTTGTTAAACTTAGATTTTATAGTATTTGATAAGGTGAACAGGATTTGGAGCCCCGTTGCATAAACTGTGTGTATCTCACTCTTGGCATTTTTTTCACTGCCAAGCAAAATTCGTCATATTTATATTTCATGCAAACGGCACACTAGATCTCTAGGCAGCCATTTCTTCACCTAAGCCTCGAGATAATGAATAATTAGGCAAAATGAGTGTATGCAGGTGCGGCTTAATTAATTAAAAAGATACTGCTATACAAAGTTCTTCTATTTTATCGAAAAATACTTATTTTTGCATCTGGTTGCTTTGACGTTACATTTTTCGCGTCTGGTGTCGTTTCGTTTTTAAAAACAACCTATCGCAATAAATCGACATTTTGTCTCAGTTATACAATGACACCGCTGAAATTTTTCTAGTAAAATGAATTAAATTATCCGCGAAAGTGCTAGCCCGTCAATCATCTTGCGTGGCCGATCTCAATAAACCGTTAAGGCAAAACAGGCTTAGTTCAAATCTCAGCAAATCGGAATTGAAATAAATCAATCCAGGTAGTTCACGCCATTTGGACAGTAACGATTGAGAACTTCTTATTGATTTTTCATAGCTTTCTGCATAACCGGTTGAAAATTTATTGAGGCAATTCAAATTTAATTCATTGGTCTTATTTTATTGTTATCTTTTCGTCACAAATGGAAATTTTAGAAAATACAATTTTATGAAGACTGTCCTTCTGCCAACACATATTTTGGTGCATGATGGCCTCAAAGAAGTTTTTCCATGCCAGGAAGTCACGCAAAGCTCGAACATCTTTCCATTCTCTGAGGAAGGAATCGTCATGTTAGGAATGCTTAATTACAGACGCTGTTGTCCGCACCCCACTTGCTTGATTAGCATCTGGAACCAATGAACGAACTTTATATTTTCTTCCAGACTTAATGAGAGACAGCAAGAAGGATGATAATGATGATGGCTGTAGGATAAGTGAGCATAGAATTCAAAGGAGCTTCCATCAACTTCATGGAGTTTTTGCGCTTCATGCTCATATAAGGCGCTGTTGGTGCTAACAATGCCCACATAGATGCCTTATGGTACTAAAAGTTTAAACCATTAATACAGAGCATTAATATCAATTTAGCATACAGACTTACGCGAGGCATTAGTTGTCAATTTTGCACAAAGAGACACAAATTGGCAATAGTTGCTAATTTTGCACATAGGCTTACACTGGAATTGTTTGCCAATTTTGCACAGAGATCATCAACTATTTAAGAAGTACCATCGAATGCGGAGGCTAATTCTGGGTTGGGACTGATTAACATGTAGGGGACTGAAAGTTAGAAGAGATGATGTGGTAGATGTAATTTAAAGAACCATGCACAGCAGTGGTAGTGCCCATAGACCAATTGGACTGCTGAGCTTGGCAGGGGCGGCATTATAGATGAAAATTCATGTTGAGTATGTATGAGTATGAAGGCTGCAAAGCGAGACAAGGAGAAGAAATGTTAGTTAAAAAAACAATGACGTCGGTCGTCGAAATATTGGGATGTGAAGAAACCCGGATAGCTTATTCTGCAACGCGGCGGCATAAACAGACTCCTGTGTGATTTATTGATGAAATATTGCTGTATCAGCGTTTTTCTGTATGGCGGAGAAACCATGACCTTAACATGTAACCAAGAGATACCTAAGCCTTAGAAAATATTCTATTAAATTAGAATCAACGCGAAAGAACACTATCAGATAATATGATACCGGTAGAGTCATTGAAATTACGGTCAGGGCGCCAATGAATTTCCTGTAAAGGCCAGTTGAGATCTAGCTAAAGCCGACATTAAATTTCGCCCTAATGACAGTAATACTAAAGGGAAAATTAATTAAGTGAAATTCCCAATAAAGGAAATTTTATTGATTGAAGTGAAGCGATCAGCATCGGGACCACGAATTCGACAAGGTCTATGGAAATTTTCTGAATTCTTGCAGCATTTAAGAAACTTCGGTCGGATGAAATGCTCGCGCATATTCTTGTGTCAATATTTTAGGTGAGTGGAGTTTGATATTAAATTAGGCTTCTTATAATTAAACAGTTGCGCTGGCTTCTTCAAAACTATCGGCGGGAATATTTCAAGTTGCGCTTTTAATTTAGCAAGATTCAAGTTAACTCTTTTATCACGAAATAAAAAGTTTTCACATAGATTTCATGATGGGTAGGATGAATGTGTTGGATATAATAACATTTATATGAGAGGGAAGTAAGGTCTTAGCTATATTTTCGGTATTGCTAATCACTCATTATTTTTTGGCTAGGCGAGCGCTTAGTTTGCGTACATTAATGAACTTTTCATATTTAATGAGCAATCTCATCGTATGGATTGACAATGTTATTTAACTACAAATTATGAGCTAAGATAATGAAGAAATAGCCCCACTTATTCCGATGATTACGTTCTGTAACCTGGCTCCATAATTTAACGAATAACGCGTATAATCGTACATGTGTGATCAGTTCTTACGTAACTTATTAGCTCGTCACATAACTTTACAAAATAAAGAATATGTGAAATAGGGAAAAGTGCTGACACCCTCACTTATTTATTTTTTGAAGAATATCTGTTGAAATGTGTTGTACATTAAGCGTTTTTCAATGATACATTGGGGCTGCAAAATTCGAAGCTGGTATAAGTCTCTATCAATCACCGAGAAGGTACTATCTTTGGCGCACGTAAATTTGCTTGCGCACTATTATAGTTAGGAGCTACGCGGTGCTAACATGAGGTCTGAAAAAGGCATTTCACACTAGAAGAATGAATTGAACAATGAATTTTTATTAATAATTCGTTTACACGTGGCTTTATACATTTTACAAAACCAAGAAACAAAACAATTGCGTACTTTCTCCCTCGAGAACAGTTTTACCACTCTTTCACATGTCGGTATGCATGAGGCATTACGGTAAATACTTGTGTGAGAGAAGTGTGCGAGAAAATCTGGATCCTAAGTGCATTACGTATTATTTTTCCTCTCGTAGGATTTTCATCACATATCTGCTGTTTACATGCTTTTCAAACTTATATTTTGTGCAACCCTTCGTGAACAAATCAAACAAGCGGAGCGTCAAGCTGCCACTCAAGCGATCGAACAGGAACGCATATCGCCCCAACCATGCCAGTGCTCGGCAACTCGAAGACTTCTGGAGCTCAAGTTTCTCAGGTGTGTCACGTTCAGTTGGAAACTTGGCGTCCGGAATGTCAGTAAAAGTTACTTACATTCAGGGACTGATGAACGAGCTATTCAAATCATCTGCATGCCCGGAAGTCTCCAGTAGCATCTTAATTAAATTCACAACTTGATTTCATATTGTGTCCTGCTATTATACATAGAAATCAAGATCTGCTGCATAGAAACGTGTAAAAATTGAATGTCATAATAAACTTAAGTGGCTATAAGAATTCACGGCTATGAACGATACGAAATACTTCACACGGCTTTGTAAAAATCGATAACGGTAACATGCAGTCAACGTGTGATTTGAATACATCAATTTCTGAGACACTTGTGCATCATCTCAAGTAATTTTGTTCAAACCCCAAAGGATTTTCATAAGAGTCATTCACAATCGTGTTTCGACTAAAAGTCACAGAAGAAGCGATAAATGTAACTTCAATCGAATTCGCATCTGTTAGTCAACGATAGCCTTTAATGACAGTAGACGCAATGAGGCGGTATAGCGACGCTCGTTAAAATGCTGATCGCTGGCAAGCTTGACCGGCAATAACCATTAGATGACGACCGCTGCGGCAGTATGGCCATCTTCCCGCCACTGACGTGTTAAATTTGTTGTCGCTTTTACTGCTGTAGCGGTTTAATTTCGGTGGAAATGCTAGCCTCGCGTGTCCATACACAACAGGGAGCTGCGCTGTCACGGACCGTGCGGAAAGTTTTGTTATGCACATCGTGTTTTAATCTGTTCGAACACTTAAAATATTTGACCCGATGGCAAAACTTTTAATTAATATTATAGAAGTAGAAGCAAGAAACAGATGTATGCAAGTTTTAATTCTTTTATATCTACAGGCATATAAATTCATATGTCATAACAATATTGACTTCAATACAGAATTCAGAATTTCAATATTGAAATTCTGTTACTGTGCGAAAAACTATTTCTCCGTCACAAATTGTAGGGAGTAGAATAAATAAGAAATTTTCAGATTACTCTATCTGAGTTCAAATATTTTTCCTGCCTTTTATGTTAAAATTGGTTTTTATTCGCGCCTCACTGTTCCTACTTTGTCCATTTGCTACGCTTGTCGTCCGTGCCGCATACCACTTTTTTTCGTTCAACCGCTCGATTTAATTATTTTCATATTAAACGCATATTATTCATGTACTAACCATCTATATTGCTGTTTTTGGGCTGGCAAAACTATCTTGTTTTCATCAATTTGGCACTTGACAGAATATTTTTGACGGGTAAGTCATTTCGTTGGTTCTGTCTCCACACCTTGTATATATGCTTATATTGTAAAATATAGAGATATACATAATAGAATTATTGTACAATATGCTACACAGTCAATAATTTACTTGTCGAAGCAAATTTACTATGTTATCTGGATATCGTATACGAAATTATTTGGTTCGTCAGCTATGGTCACACAAATCGATGCATATCAGTCACTGTCCACCTATACATTCTGAATTCAATGCTGTGTGGAGGAAGAATGTATGAGATATTCTTTTGTGTCTTGAATACTATCACTATATTTAGTTCTGGTGATATTGACTAAGATTCTGAATTTTTCATGGTACAATTTATTGTTATTACTAGTCTCCCGTCAATGACCTAAATATCACCTTCTGTAGCTCTAAATCAATCGATGAAGAAACAGCTCATTGATACTTCTAAGTTTAAGAATAAAGGCTAAAACTAAAAAAGTTACATAAAACATTTTGCTGAATATAAGTCCTAGATAAACAAAACAGAACGTTTCGGGCTATGCCCATCATCGGCTAGTAAAATACATCTGGAAATACATGGAAATCAATTTTAGTAAATAAATTTAGAAAATGATAAGGAAAGAAAGGAAAAAAAACACAACTATTGACCTAGAATCGAAAGAGGAAAATAGCTGGATTGGTTATTCAATTTAGGTTTAAGTTTATGGATGTAAAGAGACTCTAAAATTCGTAGATCGGTTTGGCTGCTAGCGTTACAAAGAATTTTAAATTGATCGATGGACACGGGAGGAGCAAGTGAATTTCCAATAAATGGCAGTAGAGTAACATGAATAATTGCAAGCCGAAAAATATTTGCTGTGAAATATATCGTACTTCTACCCTTTTTATCTTTGATTTTATTTGTTATAAAATAAATTTGTTAGCATTTCTTAGTTTCTTTAATTACATTACAAAGTCATTGACCATAAATTTCCTTCCACATATCAGGGTAGGTGTCAACCAAAATTTAAAAAATATTTTCGTTTTGAAGTCTAATATAGGTCACACTGTCACCGTGTGACTCACCAGTATCAGTAAATATATGAGTAATATTTGGTAATATTACCAAATTATATGATATTATACGAGTAATATAATAAAAAATTCTTCCGCTTGAAGATCTACGATTTACGAGTATTTGCAATAAGTAGAGAATTATCAGAATTTATATAACTTACCGAAAATATTAAGCTGGTTTTTCAAATGAAAAATATGGGAAGATATATCGTGTGACAGTTTTTTAAGTAATATGAGTTTTTTCCGTACAACGTCTTTTTAAAAAATAGATAAGAAAATCACTAAAAATTAAAGAAATATTTTATGAGGCGGCATGACACATAAACTCCAACTAAGGTAAAGTTCCAACCCTAAATTAATTCAGAGAAGTTAAGGCAAAAAACTTTATGCAAAAGTTATTTTTAAGCGCTCAGGTATGAGGTCAGGAAAGTTTATTAGTCTTTTAATTGCAAATTCGATGAAACTGCTAACTTTTTAATATACTCATGAAATGACAAACTAAGATATGATCGCTTCTTGCGAGCGGATCGTGGATGAAATTAATTGGTTGGACTTTTTGGGACGATAATATTAATTTATAACCACTGAAAATATATCGCTGCCCATGAACCAGAAAATTCTGAAATTTTGTTCGTCTAGGTTTGAAATTGTTAGCATTCTTTATAATTTTTTGGATTGTTTGTGTAAGACAAATATATCTTTGACCAATACAAAATATTCAATAATAATAATAACGCACAATTTTTTCTTACTTGCATATTTTTGGCTAGGAAATTTCACGTAGAATTGGATGAAATATTGCCCAGTCCTCCTCAGAAATTAAGGTGATTTTCTCGTTGTCCAATCTGCCTTCAGGTTATATTTTGACTGCTGGATATCAGCAGCTCCGCAGAATGCCGAGGTTAGGAGTCGTGCTGCCCAACTAAAGTTACTGCCACTGTAATCCTCGACGCTGAATTAGCGTCTAAAAGCTCAGCATTTGGAACCAACTTTACAAAGACATTAAACGGAGCCGTAATTGTAGTCGGAAATGCAGCGAGCTTGATATTTTGAACTAGCTAGGAAATTTTTCCAGTTTTAGATATTTTGAAATGTTTTTCTTGGATTGGCGGTGAATGATATTGGACTCTATATTGGATTGGAGGTGAATATATAGACATAGATGTAATCATTTAGACAATCGCAATCATATCAATGACAATCTTATCGTTCTTTTCGCTAAACTTATCGGAATGTTAAATTTTTTGTTAAATAATCATGTTCAAAGCTGCATAAAAATATTAGTTATTTGAAGTACAATTGTTATTCGGCGCAAAGTTATAATGTGCGCAATGATTTTCTGTCTTTTAAGAAGTAAAATTTTTTATTTTGATTAGAATATTTCTTTTTTAAACAGATCTAAACTTCGTGTGCATAATAAAGCCAACAGTAAATTTGCCAATGCTGCGTAAAATTATGTGAATAAAGAACAATTTATTATCCATATGCTTCATGAAAAGGGAATTAAAAAGACAGTATATTTTTGTCGTGATGTCTCAGGCCAACGAAATATATTGTGACCTAGCGCTCAATAATAGAAACAACAAGAACATCCACCACATGCATTCTACTAATAACAACTCTCTGTGAAGTATTGCACTCGTCAACACTAATGTCATCCAAGAGTGACGATCACCAAAGTTCCTAGGCGCATTCAACAAATTATAACTTGGGTTGTGCTGGCTACAAGGCAACCTAACTTCAGCTATCAATCACACAGCGGTAATGAAGAACGTCTTTTGTCCCCTAAAGGTATTAGGCTTCTTCGCAGACCTGTGCCATGGCAAAGATTTGTGATTCTTTGCTTCCTGTTTATCGGTAAAGTACTGTATAATTCACATTGAGCAACCAATGTTCCGCGACAGGAGCATGACTTAGCTATCTTATTGCTGCCAAACGACAAAGTTTGCAGCAGATGTCATCGATGTTGACTGCTTTCATCAGTGCACACATTATTAACACTCGATAAGTTTGTCTATCCTAAAGTTGCGCTTCTTTTACATTAGACCATGCCTCTGAGTGCGTTCCAAACATTAATAATTATACGATTTTGGAGAAAAACGCAAGCGTTAAACTCATTCGTGCTTGTAGCTATTTTTCCAATGATTTATTCTTCATTTCTGTCAGCTGAAATAGATACAGCCTATATTTTAAATTAACTAATGCTATGCGAGTAAACTTGTTAATGTATAAGAACAAAAAACTTTCAAATACTTTATCATAGCCTAATTTTTTTACATCAGTTTATTCTGAGTTAATTCTATGAAATGCAAATAAATCAATGAGGAGGTGCATTCACTAGTGGAACTATATAGTAAGTAACAATTCATCCTAGTAATTTTTCATCGTTGCTTGTAATCTATATACAGATCATTGATCAATATAACTCCGCGGTAATTACTCCGAGCATTTATATAACTCCGCGGTAATTACTCCGAGCATTTAAGTATCACATTATAATTGGGATTCTAAACAGAATGGTACAAAATTCTTTGACCAAATTGACTTCGAGCATCGGATGCGTGAAGATCGAGTTTAAATGTTTTAGATAGATTGAGTTTTTGAATTTTTATATTTTTCTTTGCAACTTCTAGGATTTCAGAAAATTGATACAAACGTATGTTTTCTGGTAACAGGTCAATTCATATGAAATACATAAAATGATTGATATTAATAGGAAATAATTGCTTGCATACAAAACATTAGTTGCGCATAGAATTTTTTTCATAGGCATATGATACTTTGTAAACGTATTTCCTGCACAACTACTTCACCTTCCCGACGCCTACTACATCAGGAGGCAATGCGCGAGAAAATTTTAATAGACTCTGTATATCCTAGCTATCAATCGCCAGCGTTTTACAAGTCCTGGAATTCTAGGCTCGATTAGCGCCGGCATTTCCCGAAAATCCTTATACACAAGTTCATTGTAGACTCAGGAAACTCTGCATCTCATTGTTTTTTAGTTGAGCGCTATCTATCACGTGATAAGAGGCACAAAATAAATCCTTTGAAAATTTCCCGGTGAGAAATATTAGTAAGAAAGCTGACCTATACTTCAATTGTTATAAACCTTTTAAATACCTGCAACCGATCGCGCGGAATTAGTATCTAACATAAAATTAAATAATAATAACAATAGATAAATTTTGACGATTAGTTTCTATATATTGTTTTTTCTTCAGTCAGCTAACAATATCCATAAAATTCTTTTTCATATATAAAACTTTCCAAACAAGATCAAATTATTATTTGTTTTATGAAAGTGCATGAAGCTGCTATGAATGGCTAATTAATGTTGCAAAACGTAATGCAATATGTATATAATGCAAATTTTATTATCAATATAAAATAGTTATTAAAATATATTAATAATATTGCAAGATGATGCAATATTTTAATCAGTAAGAAAAGGAAAAAATTGTTTCATATTCTATCATATAAGATCCAATGAATTGCTAAATGTTATTTTAGTTTCGCACAATTTCATGTCGATAAGCATCGTTCTCCTAATTGCATTTCCAGTAAACTATCCTGAGTAACTTTCTGCGATGAAATATTTTCATGATAACAACTGAAGAGTTTTTCCTCCGAACATCGATCTTTTGCAGTTATTGCGCAAAGTTTAGTGGTACGAACTTTTTAAATCAATTAGGAGCTTAAAGTTCGATTCTATTGAGTTTTTAAGCGCATTTTCTCACTTATGGAAAAAACGCTATTGTGCTCGTCATGTCCGTCTGTCTGTCCGTCCGTCTGTCCGTGACTTCACGTTTTCGTCGATGAGAAAATGCGCTCTCTGTCACTCACTGCAGTGAGTACTGAGTTATATTTTTTCCCTCAAGCCAATTCTGATGCTACTTAAGTGAAAGATTATCAACGCCCTACACGTAGAATACGAATACAAATTCTCGCGCCTGACCGTTATTCCTTCTTTTAGTTCGCAATAGAAGCAAACTCCGGTTGGATAAGAAAAAACTGGCATGAATTATAGATATGAATTTTGCCTTCCTTTTAACCATACATTACACAGCGCTACTCCAAAGAATAATACGAATAAAAACTCTGTGCCACTGGGAATATTTATGAATAAAAGTGTAAAAACTCTGTACCACTGGGAGTATTTATGAATAAAAGTGTAAATAGAGGTTACTGTGCAACGAGAAGTGCGCTGCCACGTTGCGCCATCCAAACAATCAGATTTGATAAGCTGCAGGCTATGGTAGTGTGAGTGTATGCTACAGTTGCGTCCCGAATATGAGTGAATAAAAATATTTTCTTTCGCATAGAGCAACTATTTAATTTCTTGATGATAATGAAATAATTGAGAGAGATATTCAAGTATCAGATAGAGTTTCCTCGTGATAGAGAATAAGATGGAGAAAAATGTATATATATTTGATCATTATGATTCACTAAACAATAAAGAGAAGTTTCAAAAAAAGACACTTTAGTATGATTTTATGAAAATTTTTAGACATATTATGTGCAAATGCAGGGTAATAATGCGCCTTTGAACGGATTCAAGAGGCAATATGTAGAAAAGTAGGTCATCATTTCTGTTTTTATTGGATAACTGTAGCAAATGTTTGTAAATTAAATTGCGTATTTAAATATTATCAATTCATAGGCAAAAATTATTTACAAGTCCAAATAACCTGTAAATTCGCAACTGTGGGGATTGATTTTAAATCTGTTTTGTCGGTGGAAGGGACTTCGTTTCCATAACAAAAAAATGCAAGTAGATTCTGAGATTTGAATTTTACCCTTTAGAAAAATTGAATGCCTTTATGCCCCTGTGATTTATGAGTAAATGTAGAACATCGATTACTTCGAATTCTCTGCTTGTTGTTCATTATCACAACATGCATATCATTCATCTGTCTCAAAATCACTTATTATCTCGTATTTTCTAACAGTCGTGTCAGTTCTCAGAAATTCCATAGTCGTATTTATTATCACCATTGACGTATTAATTATTGATTTATCTTCAACACTCAGAAAAAGATATTGGCCTTATTGTCCGAGAAGGGACACTTTCTATTAGCGGCTCGGGTATAGAGCGGATGTGTCACTGATACATTCTGTAACTTGGTCAAACTGAGTCAGAATGACCCATCCAAGGGCAACAAGTGCATGACTCGTCGGACAATGAATCATTTTTCTAAGCGTGGCAGCCCTGCTGCGTGGCAGCCTTGCTGCATGGCAGCCATGCTGCGTGGCAGCCTTGCTGCGTGGCAGTCATGCTGCGTGGCAGTCATGCTGCGTGGCAGCCTTGCTGTGTGACAGCCTTGCTGCGTGGCAGCTTTGCTGCGTGGCAGCCTTGCTGCGTGACAGCCTTGCTGCGTGACAGCCTTGCTGCGTGGCAGCCTTGCTGCGTGGCAGCCTTGCTGCGTGGCACGCTTGTGAAGCATGCAGCACGGCATGAAGTTCTCACCACTCTGATCCCCGCCACTGAAGTCGCATCGTAAAACGCGGCACTTGAGACCAACTTTACTGCGGTATTCGACGATGCCGTAGTTTTTGGTGTGAAGTGCAGTGAACTTTTAAAACTTTTTTTTCCATTCCTTGATATTTAAAATGAATATCCTTCTGGGCTATTTGGAAGAAAGTGTAAATGAAGACTGCGGTTTTTAATTGAATCAGAAGCAGACTTACCATTTTTATGAAATATATCAAGTCCATCGTTCAGAGAATTTTCAAATCAGAAATTTATTAAATATCCATTCATTCACGCTAACATGCTCAAGTAATGTGAATGATTTTCATGCTACGAATACCTCATGCTAATCTGCAAAAGTATAGTTTAGAAAAATTGTTCCTATTGTGTATACTAAGATCCATCGGTTAAGCATGATTATGAGACGTTATTTTTACTTCTGCTAAATCATTCCGTTATTCCTGACACTCAGCGTTAGTGGCTAAGTTTGTTGCAGTTACTATAACCGTTAGCTGAGCTGAGATTTTCGAAACAAGTGAAATTTTCGTCTGAAATTTTTAGACCCTCTGCAAGACACTGTTCAAACTTTCTAGTGAAGATATCTAACATAATTAATATATTACAATTTATCTCAGTAACAATCGATTTGGAGAATACACGAACATTTATATGGATAATGATAACGTTTTCATTTTGGGTTGGATGCTGTTTAAAATTGACTTCCGCAATAAATTTCAGTGCACCCATTAGATGCATGTTTTTAAATCAGGTTTTGCATATTATTGCCATATTGCAGGGGCTCTGAACGAAGCTCGATTTATTTATAATATATCAACTAATATCTACGATCATCTTACCCTGAAATTTGCTCTGAATTGAATAATTTATGGAGCAAATATTTAATTTCTTTTAGCAAAAAAAATTTAGTTTTACTACTGTTCAAACTTGCGCTTCTCCGTAAAAAAGTAAGGAGAAATACTCAAATAACGTGTTCGAAACTTAAACACTTTATGAGGGGTTCGAGTATCTATAATATTTTTTCATTCCTTCCAAGCAAATTTTTCATGTTTCGACAAGTCTGGAATGCCTAATTTGATTTCCTTTGACTTATTTTTAGTTATGCTGTTTTTCATCTCACGCTTTCCATAATCAATAATATTCAAAATAATAGAAATGAAATACTCGTCTTGGAATTACCATCATAATAAAATATTTGCGTCCTAATATGCACTTGTATTCAACGCATATTGATGCATTTGTACTTTTGCCTGCGTACCTGAATCGGGAGAGGCACGAGTCTTCGGAGGCGGCACGTGAAAAGCAGTACGTGTTCTATCTTATCCAGCCTGCTGATTTTCTTATCTTTTGTCAGAGATTAACGCCAGTGGCGGCCGGATTTTAATGCTCCATTGACTTCCCTTTGCCACACATGTACTCCAACAGCTCAACGTCTTCGTTGTCCCATTGGTTTGAAATTCAGTGCTTACGAGCTCTCATCATGAATGGGCAGCGTCAAAATCTGTCAAATATTTTTAATTTTTTCGAGCTTCATACTTCATTTCATTGAAGTATGTAAGTTTTTGCTAGTGAGTTATCTGCGAGATTGAATCCTTCAATCTCTGACCCTATTGCAGGAAATAATTTATTCGAGAGTATCGCAACTCGAGGAATCAATCTACTAAATTAATTTCGAATTATCGACAAATGAAAATTAAAAATCAGCATAAAAATTTACCGAGAAATGCATTGCAAAATTTTCAACTGATGTTCACCAATAAAAATCGCTGGGGAATGCTTGGCGGAGAAAAATCATGCTACATATTGGCGTAGTCTAATAAACCATTGTCAATTCGCAAAGTATTTTCCTTAGCTCAATTTTGATCGACATCGATTCAATAATTGTAAAGAATGCAAAACACTTTAGTTTTGTTCAATATTCAGGATTGATCACTCAGTTTTTTTAAGTTCTACTTCAATGGTTGATGAAGCTGGCACTCGGTCTAATGGAAATCAACAAATTTATGCCGGAACAATTTAAATTCTTCGAAGGTATGTGGGTTGCTGTACAATAGTTGATTTTCCAGATTCTTTACATGTGTTCAACACAGATAAAATAACTTTGAGATTGATCGCAATAATTTTACATGTGGAGATAACGATTGAGTAATATTATTGAGATTATTAAGGCCGTTTTTTCTCTGCACCTTAGAAACTACGAGTGACATCGTTAATCAAGCTAAATAGGTTGAGAATGCGTCTTATCCGTCTATCGATCTCTTACACATCTCCTAATAAAGTGTCATTATAACTTCTGATGCATTATATCTCATGAATAAAATTTAACAAGTTCTATTCAGGACGTTTTTAGTTTGGCATTTACAGTATGTAGCCGTTTACAGTACGGCATTGGCGCGTTCTTACGCACAGGCAAATCTACGACGGCAATTTTAAGATTGCCCATCCAACACGAATAGAGTAATATCTATAGTGGTTGCTCCTTATTTTAACAAACTCAGCGACCTACAGACTGAGCTCTCGACCCGAGAGGCCTTGAGCCAAAGCTGTATTGGGATACATTGTGAAAAATAAGTTGCCTAAAAAGCCAAAATTCCGAACAAATATGTCGAACACATTTCGCTGCCATCTCTGCTCATAAAGAATGACATAGAGCAATATTCTATGAACAGGATGGGCATAGGCTGTGCAACTTGTATTTGGAGCACGTACGACGAACTTTTCTACGTTAGAATTGGGTACGCGTGCATGTAAACTCCTCAATGTTATTCGTTTGTGTTGTTTTAGACGCTTTCTTGAGTCACAGGCGCTTACGTGTACATAGTATATATAGTATAGTATAGTATCTTCGGCATTAAAGAGTAGGCCTGGATAGGCCTGTCGCCGATTCTTGTACTGTTCTTGACTAGACTGGCCTTTTGATCAAATCTTTTCAACTGACGGTAAATTTAAAATCGCTTCTGGATATCAGTTGTTCCGTAGGGTACGAGGTATTTTAAGACTAAACATATGCTCCTGCATGGCCTTGTCTAGTCTGATTAAAGCAAAGTTAAACACTAATTTCAATTGATTATTAGTAACTTTTTCATGTTCGGTATCACCCACACCGTTGGCTGATAGGTACTGATGATGAGTGTAAATGACATATCGCGTTAAACCAACGTGAAGATGTCTCCCTTGATAAAAGAGAACATAAGTGTTTCTGTTTTTAATGCCTCTCGTTGCTGCTTTTAATGCTCCTAATAATTTGATGGCGCATGTTTAAATTTCAACAATTATTATTTTATAGAACTGTTCGTGAACAGTGCGTCGCAGCTTCACCCCCAAAAATAGAATAACTGCCGTGTTGCAACTGATTGGGGCCAAACTCGACTCAAATTGTAGCTTGTTAGTTCTGGAAACTCGAGCATCCGTGTCCGTTGAATCCAGCTTTAGTGCAGAGAAGAGCTGCAATATTCCTCACTTTCAGTAACAACGTTTGTGTGAAATTGAAAGACATATTTTAAACGTCAAATTTGAATTTAGTTACGTTGAAAACACGGTGCACGATACTGCATTGAAAATTCTACAAAAATCATGAATGAACACTGAAAGCAAATAAATCCTTCCCGTGGGTTTGTGTTACAGTTGAGTATTCAATTGAATTTGTAATTTCAACTTAAGCATCAATTTATTTAACTCAACGTTCTCAGCTACTTCGATCAAAGTGCAATGCCGCGAGAATGCTAACAATAAATTTTTTATAGCAACCAACTGATGTTGAAGGTAGTTTAAATAGCAATCAAATTATTTGCTTAGGGTATTAAGTGTTTTTTTTTTTTTTGCCTAAAGTTCACATTTAAGTGAAAAAATCTTAAGCAAAAACAACTAAAAACTAAAACTTTCTCCTAAAAACATATAACTATTTTTATCCCATGATAGAATATTCAAAAATACCCAGGGCAATACTAATACAAATTACTGAACCGTACCATAGGATTTCGACAATTCATAGTTAAGTAAAAACTCATTGCCATTACAGGTAATAATATATTGGGTTTAATCTCAATTATGTAAATGATTTTTATTCAATAAAAAAATAAAAGGGAACATAACCCGTCGGAAAAATAATGTTTGATACATTTCTTCGAAGTATCAAAATGAAAGATGATCGCTTTGACCCAGTGCCATGCTTGCGTTGATTGTGCTCACGGTCACGCTTGAATTACGAAAACTTGAATACTTACTATGGCAGAGCGTATGAATATTTTGACCCCAAAGAGCAGAACACAAAGCTGGGCAAAACTCTTCAATTGCGTGTGATGGGTATAGTTGAAACAATTAATTGATTACCATATTTGAAAACCGGTTTACTCCAATGATATAAAATTACTGACAAGAATTTCATCAGCGTACGTACTGGTCTTCTGGACAATCATGGTTTATTCCAAAGTCGATAAAAAATGTAGGGTACTATGACAAAAAAATCACTACTCCGAAGTATATTTTATAGTTCAATACACACAGGTTGGTATTGTGAGCATAAATAGGCCTATTAAGTTGGTGAAACGCTATGAAGTAGCGTTTTAGAGTGCTTGGCAAAACAAACCTTGTTCAACCTGCAAAAATTCCAAAAGGAAACTTCATGTTCTCTCTTCCATTTTGATTCATCTATTGGAAAAATCAGGATTTCAGGCACTCCTTGCGCTATCTAATGCTAAAAATTATTTAACCGTTTGCATAAATAAAATAACATCAGTGGAGTGGCAAATTTCTTACTATTTTATTAAAAAATAATTTCTCTTCGAGGCAGATTTTCGCGGAAGTTGCGATATCCCCAAAAGTCAGCCAGTTCTAAATTTCATTAGAAGGATAGCGATGTTTAGCGCCGTCTACATGGCTCCTGCTTCACTTATTGGTCCGGCAGTCGCCTCCACTTCACCACTCCCGACCTCCACGTCATTTCTTGATCTGCTGCTGATACCCTCAGTTCCGCAAAGTAGGCTACACGAGCGATACATAAATAGCCCTCGGTCTGTATAAGAAATAAATTACATAACTTGCGAAGGTCTTATCTGATGATCGACTTGGAAGGCTATTAGCTGAGTTCAAGATCGTAATCGTTGCTGGCACCATGAATGAAGATGGCATTTAATATTCGGGTAACTCTTAATTACGCCTTCTCGTTCAGACAAATTTTTTATTTCATACTTGGGGAAATAGATTGTCGATGTCTCTGTTCTTGATGTTACCCATGTTCAAAAATACACCGACCATGAGTCATGCGTACTTGCAGAGTTTGTGGCCAACACTCAGAACAATGAATGAGTATTATGGTACAAACGAAACACTCGTAATTCACGTAGCACTTATTCAAATTTTATCTGCTCCAAAATGGGTCAGGATGACTCACGCAAGGGCCAAATGTGTATAACTATTTGGACAAAGTTTCATTTATTCCTTTGAGCGTGTATTTTAACTAACAATGCAGAACTTCCTGCACAAAAAATTTCGAAGTATTTGTGCTTAATAAAATCTGTTGCGTAATATCTTTATTGGAAAAATTCCTAATATTGGAATCACGTTTTATTGAACTTTGTGCGGCTATATATAGAAATAACTTTACTTGTCCCAAGTCTACCGCATGCATTTAGAATCTGTCTTTCCATTTAATATTACTCTGAATGATGAGCGTCAAAATTACTGAAAAATGTGAACCAAAATACTTTTTTTACTTATCGACATAGCAGAACGTTGTATCTAAGTACTAAATCTTTTCATGCAATTTTTGCCAAAATAATATATACTTGCAATTCCAAAAAAATAATTCCGTTCTCCAGCGGTATTTATTCATTTTGCTATGTCAATATTCTTGATAGCACTCTATTCATTAAATTAAAATAAATCTTTCAGATAATGGTTAATGAATGCAAACGATAAATCTCACTCTGAATTAGAATACAGCGACTTTTTTTAGCATTTGCATGGTTCAATACCATGATTAATCTGGTATTTCGATGCAAAAATGTTCATAATACCAAATTTTTAGAAGTAATTTATATTTAAAGGAGTGTGAAAACTGACAGAACTGACGGAAAATTGAATATATAGAAACACCCGTCTCTTGTTCGCCACAACTAGCATGACGCTCAAGCGCCTCAACTACCTGTTTTTAATTAGCTTCGACATGAAATGAGGAATGGCGATGGAATATCAATAGGGAATGTCGATGAATGTCGAAGACTGAAGTTTAATTAGACCAGACGCTAATTAAACGACGAGATCTCTCTGGTTAGAAAAATTAAAGAGAAATATATTCTGGGAAAATACAACATATATCAATTATGAAATGCCTGTTATTCACGGCACACTGAGTCTTTTTAACTGGCATAAATGATATGTACAGTTAAAAATCGTCTGAAATATCGATTTTTATTATTTTCCCATAAGTATTTGTGATTGTTGTCTATAGAGGAGTCTTCCAGGTAAACATTTTCTTCGCTTGGAGGTTTAATCTCGTGAAAGAAAGTTTTTTGTAGCAGCGGCTTCATTATATCTTATGTGGTAGTTTTCTTGCCAAGTGAAAATTCTTTAGGACGATACGTCTCGATCGATGATTTATTCCACGTGGCAGACATTAGCGAGGTAAAATTTACGTAAACTTTAATAACCCGTTAGTTATGATCACACAGACATGCATTGATTCAAAAATTGCTTATTACGATAATTCTTGATCAATGTCTCTATTTCACAGAACTGAAATTCTTGAGAAGTATTAAATAATTAAAAAAAACCTTTATTGTCTGTTAACTATGTTCACTTGAAGTAAATAATAAATTTTAACCATTGTTTTTATCAATTTACCTGTAAATTAATACAGTAGCTTGGCTGTTTTATAATTTAAGCTAAACCTTCTATTGACTGAATGCGAATTACTATACCAAAAATTTTTCGTATCAATAATAAACGAATCTTATCTGGCGTAATATCCTGGCCGTATAATCTCGTAACATCGTCAAATGAATACAGGAGCTCGTAGTTGCACTCAGATCAGGTCAGTTTTCTTCTGTAAAGTGTTTTCTTCATTATAGAAAACAGTCTAGTCCTCCTAGTAAAACATAAGAGAAACATCTAGCCTTGAAGAACAAAGTTTTTGAAGCCAAATGTTGCGAAAACTATCAAAAACTATAAAAAAACTAGAAATGCATCTCGCAATCAAGTTGCTCGGTATGACAACAACGATCAAAGATGGATTTAGCTTGAAGAACTGCATATCCATGACGTAAAATTTTTATAATGATCATAATGAAAGTTGTTGAATAAATAAATTCTGATTTGCAGTCACAGCAGAATGATTTGATTTATAAAAAGCTACAATTTCGTTATCAAGATAGAGATGTACAAAATTCGAACTATTTGTTTCAAATAAATTTCTGATTTGATAGATAAAACAGATACAACAGAATTTTTACAAAATTTATTGCCAAGAAACGTCGTCCTTAAGATTGCAAGCAGTGACTTTTTAACTTAGTTTCCGATTTAACGTAATTAAGTTATTACTGACGTGTTAAATCATATCACGGTGATGTTTCAAAATTGTATCAATAAAACAGCCAAGAACTGAATCGTTTAATACTCCACCACGTGAATTCACGCTTTCCTGTCCTTCGCCTGAATTCATCTGGTAAAAAATAATAAAAATCCCGCACTTCCATTATATTCAACTATTACGCGACATGATATGTAATTATTAGGCGATATGTGCCTCGCACAGCCAGTGTCATGGATGCAAAAATTGTGGACTGTATTTGGGTTGTCTGGGGAAAATTGATTTAATTGAAACGCAATTCGTCTCTCTGATCCAACATTTGGGTTTCCAAGGCGATGGAGCTGTCATTTGTGATTTAATCAAGACACATTATAGGATAATGAAGTATGGAGGTATATAAGAAATCGATGTCATGTTCCTCCAACCAAATATTCGCTTTCACTCATCATGCAAAAAGCGGTCTCAATTATTCATTAGTTTTTAGCATCTTCAGGACTTGTAGAAGTAAATAAAAATTTTAGTTCTTTACAATTTTTAAAAGCAGTACAGCATGTTCACGGTGCTGATGCAGTACGAAGAAATATTGGCTTCGTAAATTTTGGTAAAGTTATTACTCTCACACGAGTGAAATTACACCACAAAATTTTGTTATAATTATCACATTTAAATTCTTATATTGCAGTACGTATTGCTTCTGGACAATAAATTAAATTAAAAAATTGCGAGCAGCAGGAGCAGCTCCACAATTGTGACTGCCGACTATGAAGCAGCGCATTACTGCATTGGACTGACATCCCTGATCAAGAAGCCGTCATATTTCCTCCACGATTAATTCGCGGCTCATATTTTACCGGCTCAGGCATCGACTCGATCGTCTACTGAAGCCTGACGCAGTAAAGCTAAATATAAACTGAAGCGCTATCCGAGAGGATGCCATCTGAAACGTACGCCTGGACTAAAAACGTACGCCTAGACTAAAAACGTACGCCTAGCCTAGACTAAAAACGTACGCATAGCCTAGAATAAAAACGTACGCCTGGACTAAAAACGTACGCCTATCCTAGACTAAAAACGTACGCCTGGACTAAAAACGTACGCCTAGACTAAAAACGTACGCCTAGCCTAGACTAAAAACGTACGCCTAGCCTAGAATAAAAACGTACGCCTAGCCTAGACTAAAAACGTAGGCCTAGACTAAAAACGTACGCCTAGACTAAAAACGTACGCCTAGACTAAAAACGTATGCCTAGACTAAATACGTACGCCTAGACTAAAAACGTACTAAAAACGTACGCCTAGACTAAAAACGGAATATTAAATCGAATATTCAATTGGATTATCAAATTCGAATTCAAATACTAAATTCGAATTCGAATATTGAAATGCTGTTGCCACATAATCACAACTTCATTTGATGGAAACAAACTTTTTATTTTGCCCTTCAAAAATCTCGATATCTAATGAAACCTTCAATAGGTACAGGGTCTGGTCGCGAATGCGGTTTTAGTCTATGAATTTTCGTGTCAGGACACAACGACGTAACTCCAGAACGTAACTTTGAGTACGCATCAAAATCAACATCAAAATCTTTTGTGGACAGTAAAACATCTTGTACACTCTAGATTGAAATTTGGAAATAATTGTAGCCTGAAATACGTTTCTATGAAGTAGCAAGTCTTCATGATGTTAATTCTCACGCGTTATAATATTGAGGTCTTGAGATATTTCCCAAGCCTTATAGCCCAATTAAATTCATCAGAGTTCAATTTCTAGTGTCATCGATTATCAGATGACAACAGTTGAAATCATTTCCCACAGAAATGGCGACATGGAGTTAGTGGTTGATCAGCTGAAGGAACTGCAATCGGAAGAAGACTTCAATGCGCTATTCTAAAATTTAAATCGCACAATTTTCTTAGACTAAATTCCTTCACGTGGATGGTAGTATTTTTATCCTAGAGCATTCACGCAGCAAGTCAAGATCAATCTACTCGATTGATATTTAAACAGTACGAGATTGATTTCACTAGAGCTGGTGGACTAAGTAATCTCTCATGAAAGTACCATAATGAAAGTAAAATCTTATTTATCACATATGTAGAATGTAAGTGCAAAAGAGCTTCCTGCATTATTAATCATAGATTTGCCACAAAATTACGACGTGTTCTGAAAAGTTCATTAGAAATTTTTTAAATTAGCAGATTTCAAGGCATCAAAAAATTGAAGAAGCCATGCTAGTGTGCATTATTTTACCATCCTAGCTTCCAAATAAAAAAAATTTCCACAAAAAAATTGGAAGCCATGCCTGCACCAACACTTTTCTTGTCCGGCGCCGAAGAAGCCCACAAAGAAATCACTTTAATGTTCACCTAAAAAATGTCGGGTAAAATTAGAGCCGAGTTTAGATTAGTCCGGTGTTTGTGGAGCTCGACAGCTTTTCCGCCGCTTATGAGTCGTGGGTTGAGACTGGCAAGGAAGCCGCACCTTGCGACAACTTTTAAGCAATGACCTAACAATTTTCTCAAAGTTTCCTTTCATGAATAATTTTATTTGTTTGTTGTTGTACAAGTGTTAGCCGTAAATTATTCGTTATTAACGTTACATTTCGCAGACAGCAATTTACACATTACATTTACACGTGACAGCAATTAAAATAAAATTACATACGTCATAATATATCAAAGAATCAATCTAGATTTATTTCCGACAGACATAATTTTTATAAAAATAGATATAAATCTTCATCTATATCTATAATGCATTCTCTATCAACAAATGCTCTCCACGTGTAATTTTTTAATGCATCTCGCTATTCTTGGCTTGAAATTATCTCTTAGCTAAAACCTTTGTAAAATATAATAAATTGTGTTGATTATGCAAACATTATAAAGCGAAACGTTTCATTTGCATCCATTGTTTTGTTTTCATCTTTCATTAATTTGCAAGCTCCGAAGTTAATTTCCTCTGCGTCTGCTTACGGTAAGAAATCAAAGCAAGTGAAAAATGAATCAAGCATGAGTAACAATATTAGGTTCTTCTTATTGATTGGATGAAATGCAATTTACAAAGGAAAATGGAAGATGGCAGTAATCTGGTGATGCTGCAAAAGCGGTGAAAATTCGTATACATTTTCATTATTTTAGTTGTAACTTGACTTGTACGTGGTAAAAATTGGCTCAGCTAGTATTTTTCAAATGTTATTATGACTTTCACCAGAAATCCCACTGTCTTTTTTTTCTTCAATTCAGATGCTCAAAGCCTGTATACTTAGTTGTCAAAGATTGAATCTCCCTGTTCATTGCCTGTAGCTGGACTTAGAAAGCCTTTGAAGTCTTACACACGTCCGCTGGCGTTCAGGAGCTAGAAACTTGAAACTAATGCTTTCAACAGGAGGTTTCAGTGTACTGCTCTGAAAGCAAAGAGAAAAATGAATTTTTGTTCAATTGCACAGGGGCTGGAAATTATAACTATTTTGTGGAACTCCTGTACAACTGTGATACCGTTTTGAGTGGTTTTGGTCCTTAGACAACTCTAGTGTAACGTGGTCTAAATTCAGAGCTGAAGCGAGGTAACCTGATTTGTTTTCGGCGGTTTATTTTATGATTTCCTACAAATTGATAGTCAGAGGCCTGGTATCATGGATGACATAGCATTGGTTGAAGGTCCGATATTGCCAGTACCGTTTATTAATCAAGTGTCATTAATTAATCAAGTGTCGCACCATTAAATATAAATCAAGTATAATTAATGGTACGTTTAATTAAGTTGGTTTAAGGTTTGTTTCCAGTGTTCGTCATTCAGTAATTATTTAAATCGAGTTTATCAATCATTTTATTAAATCCTCCATAGTTAGACTGCGTTATAATTGAGTTAAATGCTTGTTTTTTTAATTGCCTCAATTTGCCCTTTAACATGTTACTAAAGGATAATGATTATTTGTTATTTTCTTATAGAAGACTTGTATTGCGAATACAAGAGTACCGCTAGCGAACCCGTCCAGGACAATAACTTGCTTGTCACAGACAATATACGTGAAAAACGCAAGGGTTAACAGGTACGATTATTACATACTACCGTATATATAATGAGTCATTGTAATCTTTATATATTATTTAATTTATTTTCCTGATGATTAAGCGGCATTCAAGTATCGTGTCTCATCAAAAGTTGCAATCCAATTCAGAACAGCGTCTTGCTAACTGGTCATGTCAAATTATTCAGCGTTGCACCGCGATTAAGGCTTGAGCACGCATTACGTTTAGTCTGCCGCACTGAGGCTCTGAGCTAACCGCAGTCGAGCCAACCACAACCTCTCCCGCAAAGCCGCTGTAGCTTGTAATTTGTTTTCCATAACACTTTCATACTGCTGATATTGCTTGCCTAGTACTATAACTGTCAAAGGCTCAATTTACTAAAGATTCTCATCGGCTGAATGGTTCATAAATTCTTGTATCTTCCTTCATAAAATGTTAGCGAATGCATATCAAATTTCGAATATAAAACTTTCGAAAATAGTTGAAAATGCTTGAACCCTGAGTTTTGTGCTCAAATATTACACGTGAATTTTCCTAAACCGATGAAGCCTTCTTCGCCGTCATTCATCGCTCATACGAGTTTGTCTTGAGGACTTGATGGCTGCTTCAATAAATCAGTCAGTAAAGCGTATTTTAGAAAGAAATATTGTCTCGGCAGAAGCTAATATGGAAGCCATCACACGGGTCACTGGTGGTGTTTTATGAGCCGAGCAAATTGTGGCTGCAAATTTCTGATTTGTGACTGCAAATTTCTGATTTGTGGCTGCAAATTTCTGATTTGTGGCTGCAACTTTCTGATTTGCGCTTGCAAATTTTCCCAGAGAAGTAGAATTACCACCGTCAATGCTTCAGCCATGGTTCCATAATGTGGCTCCTTCCGTACTTAGAGGACAGCCGCCGCCAGCCCTCGATTGCTCCAAAGATCTCTCTGACTCATAGAGACGAATGAGGTCCCATGCTAAGAAGTAAAAGGCAGGTGCGAGACATCCGGACTTCGACATTGAATGAAGATGACTGTCACTTGCGTTCTGCCATGGTTAATGTTAGGATAGGACATGGTTTGGACACGCAACAGGTGCAGGGAGTATTGTTCTGTCGAGTCATTATGAAAGATATACGGATGGTTTAGCGGCAAAACTGCTGCGCGTGCTCGACTGACCAAGAATAATTTATGGCTTCAGTTAATAACGAAATTTCGTTAGAATTGTTACATTGAAAGTCCTGTCAGAAATGCTTGAATAATCTACTGAACTATAGGAACAGTTACTAGGTAAAGGTAGAATACCTTCAGTTTTCTACAACACCGAATTCGAGAAGATGGTAGTCAGGTTATTCAATTAATATTATTTACGGGGATCGAGATGACGGTACTCATGATTACGGGATTCTGTGTAGAATTTCAGGGGTTATCGATCTCGGAATAAGCCATGCTAACCTGATAGTTGAACATCAAAATCCCATTTTCCTCTCGCTTCAAAATATAAAACCAGCATGTTGCGTGGGTAAATTTGATTCATAAATAAATATTTAAGACTTGTATTTTAATTTCTGAGGCCTTCCTCTTCTCTCGGTTTTATAATGCCTCTATGCTCCCACTAAAAATAAACTGTCAGGCCTGCGCCTTGACGCAACAGTTTCACGAATACCCACCTGACCTGTCCCAGATATTTAGGGCGCCCCGACTCCTCAAACTGACAAACTTAGGTAAATTTAAATATGAATTATGCAGCTCAGTTTGTAATTAAATTTGCAGAGTGGTGGAGAATGAAGCTTTCCTGGCCTCGCTGCGTGCCGAGGCTGAATTCCTGCGCTCAGATCTTGTGTGCCGGAAAATATTCGAACGGCAGCCCTATCTAACATACCGCATAGAATCAGTTCGCAGAAATAGTAAGTACTGCACATTTCCTATTACCCAATGTGATTTTAAGACTAGCTACCCTAGTAAGTTGATAGAAAATATTTTGAAAAAACTTCCTGAGCTGCGGAAGTTTTTGCTATGGTGCTTCCATTGCTCTGGAAGCACCATAGCTTATGCTATATGGTGCTTTTTGCTTCCATTGCTATGATGCATTGTCACCTTTTAGGCTGACCATGTATTAAATTAATTTTTCATTATTCGCATAAGTGCGTATAATTTTAATTAGCATCTGGTGATAAAACATTTTAGCGTAGGCACACTTTCATTCCTCCACCTCCTATCGAGTACTTTGGTGACTAGTTCCAGATGTTCCTCAAAGGTCGTCCCCATAATCAGCACGTCGTCTATGTACAGTATACGATGACCTGCCGCTGCCAAGAAGACCTCTCAAGATCTGCTGCATCTCCCTCTGGAACGCGGACGGGGCGTTTGAATCCAAAGCTCAGCGCTTGAAGTACCAGTGGCTACACGGTTAGGCACAAATTAAACCTTATTTAGTACCTCACGGATCAGTTTCTAATTCTCTCATAAAATAAGTAAAAAGTAAAGACTTAGTGACAACTTGAGCCGTGAGGGACATGGGGGACAACCCCACATCCTCAATAAACAAATAAACAACAACATCAGTGGCTACACGGAGCGGAGAACGCAATATGTACTCTCCTGACACTTCGTGCAAGGGCTGCTGATAATAACCTCCTACTATGTCCAGGTTCGTAAAATAGCGCAGTCCATACAATCTGAAACAGCATCACTTAGATTAGGCAACAGGAACTTGTCTAACTTCGTTACAGTATTCAGCCGACGATAGTCAATGGAAAGGCGGATTTTCCCGTACTTCTTCCGGACAGGAACTATGGGCGCGGACCAAACCGATGAACTGGGTTCAATTTTATCCAAGAGTTGCAATTCGCGGCATTGTGCTTCGATTTCGTCGCTGACTGGCTTCTGGAATCGTTGTGACTTTTGAAAAATTAGGTGTAGGATCCACCAGTTGAATCTTGTGAGATGCGACCCATATCTTTCTTACATCGTCATTCCTAGTGCTGAAAACTGTTGCGCCACGACTTCGAGCACTCGCTCTCGCTCGTCCGCTGTCAATTCGCCACCTGACATCCATTACTGTGCACAAAGGAGGGTGCCTCTGGGACTCTCTTCGTCCCATGAATCGTCATGCATGTTGAAAACAAGGGCACTTTCCTCGCACGCTTCTTCCTCCATCACCAGACTTCAGCCGAATAGCAACCATCGTCTAATTCTGCGCTTATAGATGCGGTTCGCAGTCGCTCTCCAAAATCTCAGGGAAGGCATGCAGGCTGCCATGCAGAGTCCACAGTTTCCTCGAAATACCACAGAGCTGGGAGTACTGGTGCAGAATTACCCTGGTGGATTTCCGCTGTAGAACGGAAACGGGACTCCTCGACTAATCACGCACCTAGACGACGAATAACGCGTCGAACGTTCAATCTTCAGTGTCGGGGAGCTGGAGCACAAGTCGATCTTCAACTCCACGAGAAAACGATTAGGATGTCCCTCCCAGTTTTCAAGATAAATACTCAGTAACTCCATTCTCAGCAAAGTAGTGAGGAGCCAAAATCAGGGGAATGTCAGTATCATAGACAGGTACGACAACAGCTATACGAATAACGGACTCGCTGTAAAGTTGGGGATGGCACACTCGATTCGGGTCCAACCCATCATCTGCAGCTAATTCTCAACACCTAACCCCTGCACGACGCCAACACCCCTCTCATCTACAGATATGTTGCACTTCCTTAACCATTTGTCACTAATTAAACTTCTATCAGCCCAGTTGTCAATCAGTGCCAAGCACTCGCTGCCATTCACCTCTAGCACGATGATCAACCGATTTTCGTCTGCTCCCGTAGTAACCAAGGTAATCACGGAATGCAAGTCCCTCCCGTCGAAGCTAATAGAATTTGCCTTTTCGCCCGATACTGAACCTGACTTCTTCCTAGTGGTCGAATCCCCTATTGCGCATCAGCTCAGTTCCGCACCACCCACATCGCTGTGGACGCGACCGTCGCACTAGCCATTAGTAGTCACATTGTTAGAGGTATGACAAGTGCGGGATTCAGGGGCGACCACAATACCACCTCTCGGCAACCCACAGAGACGCGCCTCGATTCGTCAGGTAAGTCCGAAGGAGAACAGGAATCTTCCGCCTGGACATTGGAGCAGACTTGGGTAACCCATAAGAGTAGCTCCTCACGCCTAGGTGACATCAGTATAACTGTCTTTCTGTAGTATAGGGCACTGTTTCCCCAAGATGTTCGCAGCAATTTTCACAGTACCGCCGTTTTAAGCCGTTTTCTATGAGTTTCGCGTTTTCTTTCATTTATATCGAAAAATTTACACGAACAAAAGAGAATAAGATTTTCATTTTGCATATGTGAACCAAGTTTCGTAATGATCTATCCGTAAATATACGAATTTTTTGTCGTATTTTGTCCCTTTAAAGCTTGTAAGGATTTATTAAATTTTATTCATCAAAATGGTCAATCATCATCGAAGATAAAACTTACAAGGCTGTGTTACATTTTGCAATCTCAGAATGCTATTAGTGTCCAAGCAAAATGGGCGTTGACTGAATGTGAATAAGTATACATTCCGTCTGATTAATTGCTTTCATCTCTGCATAATCACACCTATTAATTATCTTCATAGAGGAATGAATATTTAAAAACAAAACACGCTGCTTACTTATTCTATCAAAATTTTATTATGCATTTAAAATTTCTTGGGATTTTCTTCTTCCCACCTGTTAAATTGTAAGTAATTATAGTCTCACTTTCCGGTAATTAAGTTGTCCCATGCATGAGACTGTGTAAATAAGCGTTTGCCAGTAATAGCTCATTTCAGACCTTCTTTGAACAATAATCGATCACAAACCGCTAATAATCTTGTAATTAAATTCACCCTACGTCTTGAGCGATAAGTAAATTGTTTTCAAGCCCCACGAGCGCGCATAGCACAAGGCTTCGCAAGTCAACAAACACCGCGAGGCCCTCGCACGTTCAGTCCTTCTGGTGCTGTGGGCGCGTGAGGTCAGGTCGGTAACGCAGGTCACTAGCGTTCACAGGCGCCGGCGGTGTCGTGGTATCGTAAAGGCGACGACCGAATCCCTGAATTTTGGAAGTCTTGGATCCTAAGACAGAATTGTTATGGGCGCTCGCTGCCGTCACCTGAAATAAAGATGCAAGCTTATGGCCTGGCGCGCTTTCTTCCTGCCCTGGCGGAAGTACTTCCGCGCATTTACAATCGGAATTCAGTGTGATTTCTTTTATTTATTTCATCTCAATGGATTTTTTTATGATTCCATTTGACAGGCACCGAAATCTCACGAAAAGTCAAACGAAGTTTTGTGATAGGTAGATTAGATGGCTGATAGTAACTTCTGAGGGTATGTGGATGATTTAAAATTTCCTTCTCATTTATATGTATATCTAGAGAAAGTTTAATTACCATCTCCGGGCACACGCTATGCCTGTTAAACTATAAAACAACAACCATATAAATATAATGGATGATTTCAAAGAATTATCTGTGAACGAATCAACTTAAAATTCTAGTACTGACAATGTTTTTATCATAAATTCATATGGCCGAGATTATTTAATTCTAACTTCACAAGCTGTGGACACTAAATTGATAAAAATCTGGTTTCATTTTAAAAGATGTTTGAATGAATAAAATATATTAAAAAATAATACAGTTGTCGGAGAAAGAAAATTCCATTAATTCATTAAAATATCCATGCATTAATTCAAGCCCCATTTTGCAGCATAGTAAATTTCAATAACAACATTAAAACTATTCATGTAGATACATGTTATACATGTACCTCCTGTGGATATTACGTTGAAAACAGTATTCACATAAAAGTTACAGTGTAATACTGAGTTCGAGTGGAAGTTTCTCTCCTAAATATTCATAAATAGTAACTATATTGATTACAATTCATTCATGGTAACAAAAGGAAACATCTAATTCAGTTTCAATTCAATTTCAACTTCAGTAACTACAAATTTGGGAAATTACAAGAGATTTTAATGGATAGGCTTGTCATACTGACAATTTGCTAATGAATGATACTTCACAGGGTACAAAAAATATTATAAATGCAATATTATAAAACATATATAATGTAATATTTTGAACGTAATATTATAAAAGAAAAATCGGGTGATTTACTTTTACTTAAATCCAGCGTATTAGCTATTGCCTAAAAATATTGCCACAATGCAGCATTTCTTAAAATGCTGTTGATTTTTTTTCTATAACATATAGTAGGATTCAAATTATGTAAGAGAAGGTGAAGAACCATTTTCGCTCAAGATCTGAATTTACGTGTCTTGCTTTTTGGTTTTTCCCTAAACTAGACCTGTTGAAGACTGATTAAAATAAGCTACACAGTTTTTTCGATGAGGCGCCAGTATTTTCGGACATCCGTTCGTGTCATTTCTGGATAAAATTTGAAATACTTTGGAGCAAAACTGCAGTTCGCGTTTGGATAAAAAAACATCTCTCAAGAATCCTACAATTCCATTCCTACGGTCAAGTCACTCAAGTGCAACACTCTCGGAACATTTTTGAAGTGTCTTTTCTTGTTGGAACGGACATAGGTAGAGGGCTAGGTAAAATGTATAGTGTCATTTCGGAGAAAATTCTCAAGCATTCTGCGATATTCAAGCAGAAGGGTGATAGGAATTTTCACCATGATGAAAACGAAATTGGTATAGATAAGTGAATATTGGCTTATGTAGAAAACATGTAAAATTGGATGCTAAAGGCAACAAAATGTGTTGCGACATAAAAAGAATGAATGATGTGTTACAAACAATTCAGTTTGTTAGAACCGCGCAGCCACTTACTCCGAACAGAATGGAAACGACAATTAACTATATTATATATTTAACATTAATATTATTTTGATTTTAAATATTAATGTATTCATAGTATGTAATTTGGGCTCCTGTGTTGTTTCTTTTCAGGTTTGATGAAATAAATCGTCTAGAAGTAGGAGCTACGAAATTTTTCCTGTTAACTGATGAACTATTATTTGAAAATAAATTAAATAAAATAAACGAATTTTCAAATGTTCTCAATAAAAGTTTGATCCGCTCTAATTAATGGGGTTCGATAAGTTGATTTTTGGGGAATATTTCAATTTTACTCCGGCATGTCATTGCCTATTTGAATGCTTTTTCTAGACATGTAGAAATAAATAAAGTTGTTTGCATTGCGTGATACATCAAATACTTATTTTCATGCAATGCCAGAGTAAGAAAATTATTAGTTAACTTCTACGGCAAGTGAAACTCTTAAAAGCTGCTGTCAAATTTCAATTTCAAGTGTAGGAGCTCATCGAGTACGTGTAATCATCACAGAAATACGTGTCTTCTCTTCATGACCATTAACCAATGAAAGCATAGCTAATTAATCATTTTACGATAGAAGTACCGTTAGTCTAAATCATTCCAAGAATAATCTTAAAGATGTGTACATGAATTCAGTTCATATTAACGTATGCAAGTATTAAAAATATTTATCGTTTCTCAACAAATCTTTCCACACCTTACGAATATGAAGACGGTGCAGCGTTGGTTTAAAACCCTATTATGTTCTGAAAATTTTGTGGCATGAATGAAAATAAATAACTGGAACAATCTGATTTCAATTTTACTTAATGCTTACCTTACAAATAATCGTGTTATTGAGTTGTTAGCGCATTAATTAAAACAATACACATTAGAGGTGATTATGACTATTAATATTAGGGTAATATCAGTTTTTCCCAAAGATGACAGAGAATTCTCTCCTTTGTTAATGGCATCAAGTTTCAAGCTTCTTGCAAAATCCAACAGTTCAACCAGCACTTAACACTTGCAAAATCATAATTAAACAATTTTTTAAATAATATTATTTAATGTGGAAAAAATTCACTTTTGTCGTTCAATGGATTCGTCAAGATTAATTATAGTTTTAGTTAAAAGCGTTTATTTTGCAATAAAAATTAATTAGATGATAATGCATTGTTCTGTAGCATTTCCAACCTCGATTTTTGAGAGATTGTTAGATTTTCGGCCATCGAGAAACATTGCAGCTATCACATGTCAGCTTGGAAGCCTTAGAAAAATAATACCCGACGACTTCGATCAAGCGTTATCATAGCCACGTAAAATCGAATTTCTCGACGGTGTTGTATTTTTAATCGAATTTAACCTGCTGAAAAATGTTGGCAACAATAAGAGATGATCGTATTTATGGATGAAAACTTAGCCAGGCACCAGTAACGTCGTTTTATTTATATGTTTACGTATTTATAATGTCGTTTTACGAATGTGTTGCCGATTTGTTTAATAAATGTTAAATTTGTTCAACTCCAACGACAAGCATTCATTTCAGTCCCAGTTTTCGAATAGTGAGGAAAGCATGAGCGATTTTCTTCGTAAAAATATAGCTGAGCCCAACTTTACTTGATCCATTTTATGAAATTGAAGCATGTCTAGACAATGCGTATTCTTTGGTAATGAGAGTGTATCAGGTAAATTATCTCATGAGCAAAATCCGCAAAGTAAAAATTGTAATTCCGTGTCAACAGTCTTTGACTTGAGTATCAATAACATATATTTCAGTCTGGTGAGTGGTGGGTAATTTAGTTCAATCATGCTTAAATTAACATTCTCGATCTGAATTTAAAATCTAAGACTCAAGATCATTCATTACTCAACCTCGGTAACTAAATCAACTTCAACATTTCCAATCACGGACTAGAATAAATGGATTCGAATATTGATCACCTGTCAGAAACATACTGGCTTGTGAATGATTGCTCTGAACAGTTCTGCAGTGGTCGGTATATAGTTTCTTTGATAACACATGGAGGTCACAATTAACATGTATTTTTCTAATGAGCAAGTTTGTTTGAAACGTTCATAGATCATGACTTAGCCTAACGTTCCCTACAAAATACTTACGTATTTTTATTGAGTTACTATAGGCACGATTATTGACATTTTTGTGTTTTCACAACCCGTAAAAATTTTCAAATTTTACAATTTGGTCGATTATTTGAGGAAGCCAATGTAATATGGAGAACATAAACTTCATTCAAAGAACTTTATTGTTTTATTGCTGGTATTAGGAAAGGAATAACAAATTTTTGTTGTAACCGTAGAAAGATTTTAAAATCGACCATTTTCCTACAGTTTAGAGCACAAGCATTAAATTAATGTAAGAATTTTTGGACGAGTGAGATACACCATCAAGAAGCGTAAACTCACAATATTCATGCATTATTTAACAGGCCTACAAATTAATGACATATATGTAAAAGTTGCTCGAAAATCGTTCAAAAGATATTTTCACTGAGTTTCAAGGTTTTTAGCGCATTTTCTCATTTATGATAAATATGCACTATTGTGCTCGCCATGTCCGTTCGTCTGTCCGTCCGTCTGTCCGTTCGTGACCTCAAGTTTTCGTCGACGAGAAAATGCGCTCTCTGCCACTCACTGCAGTGAGTACTGAGTTATATTTTTTGAGCTCTCCAGCCAACATGACTTCATAGCTCCGTTGCAGCCAAAAATCGCGGAAAACATTTGCGAGTGCCGCGTTCGGAGAGTCTCTTTCCTAGTGATCCGTCGCAGCAATTTCCATCTGTTTGCCGCACGTCAGAGGCAATGCTCAGGACCAAGGCTTGTCGTCCTCTCGAGTGAACTCAATCCGTATGAAGCTTTTGCATGAATCTTTCAAGTGCATCCATGCCAGAGAACTGAGCAGTTCAGCATAGGTACTGTGCGTGCCCTTCCGCCACATGACATCGGATTTTACACATGAGTTTTCTGTCTCGTGAATAATTTTTGAAAAACATCTCGAACTTGGAATAACTAGTGCATTCGAGGTAGCTAAAATTTAAATACGCATAAGTCTGAAGCATTTAAAATTTTGAATCATGTTGTGAATTATATCATAGAAAACAGTTATCAGACGCTATTGATAATTTCTTCTACAATTGAATCTTAATTTGCAGTATTATTTTTCAGTGAATATGAGTGAAATGATCTGCCGTTAACAATAAATAGAAACCAAAAAAACGAGTTAATTCAGTTCGACTTTACTTAGCGATCTGTACGACGAGAGTGTCGGGTCGTTCACCCCCGAAATCGCTGCCCAATCATTAACAGATTTTTTCTTATCTTTCTAGGCCTGGCAATGATCAAGTAATTAGCCATCCCTGTCAGAACTACTCAACTTGAGCCATAATGCACTATATTATATAATTCAGTATAATTCAAATGGCTCTTAGAGATTCAATTTTATCATTAATACTTTTTTTAAGTAAGAGATGAATAAGAATTATAGTCTTAGAATTATATCAGGTTGCAACATAAAATGGATAGGTGGTATAAAATGTGAAAGGGTAGGATAGAACCTATTTCGCCAATTGGAAGATTGCAGCGCCGCGTGATTGGCGTCCCTTGCCAGTTATTTGTAGAATAAAAAAGGAGCCTTCGCAGTACAATTTCAGAAGTCCTCTGTGGACGAATGAAAATTGTTCATGGTCTTTTTATACCATTTTTACTGATTTGAATTTATTTAAGCTTAGAGATAAATAATGACATCGTTGGCGCTCCAAGTATGAAAGCGTTCAAGAACAGACTAGATAAAGCTATGAAAAAATATATGTTCAGATATGAAATGCCTAGCACCATATCGAACCCGGTGGAAGTCTAGTAGCTACTTCAAACTATCGTCAGTCATGAAAAGATCCGGTTTTGTTCGTCGCTTTTATAAACGATCTACTAGAAGTAGTGTCAAGCGTGTGCTCCATGTATGCCGATGACACAAAAGTTTATAATACAGTTAAGGATGCGTCAAATAAAATGCAACTGCAAAATTATCTTGATAGTTTAGTTGACTGGGCTGATGCGTGGCAGCTGCGTTTAGTTATATTTTTTGAGCTCTCCAGCCAACATGACTTCATAGCTCCGTTGCAGCCAAAAATCGCGGAAAACATTTGCGAGTGCCGCGTTCGGAGAGTTTCTTTCCTAGTGATCCGTCGCAGCAATTTCCATCTGTTTGCCGCACGTCAGTGGCAATGCTCAGGACCAAGGCTTGTCGTCCTCTCGAGTGAACTCAATCCGTATGAAGCTTTTGCATGAATCTTTCAGGTGCATCCCTGCCAGAGAACTGAGCAGTTCAGCATACTGTGCATCCTCTTCCTCCACATGACATCGGATTTTCCACATGAGTTTTCTGTCTCGTGAATAATTTTTGAAAAACATCTCGAACTTGAAATAACTAGTGCATTCGAGATAGCTAAAATTTAAATATGCAAAAGTTTGAAGCATTTAAAATTTTGAATCATGTTGTGAATTATATCATAGAAAACAGTTATCAGACGCTATTGATAATTTCTTCTACAATTAAATCTTAATTTGCAGTATTATTTTTCAGTGAATATGAGTGAAATGATCTGCCGTTAACAATAAATAGAGAACCAAAAAAAAACGAGTTAATTCAGTTCGACTTTACTTAGCGATCAGTACGACGAGAGTGGCGGGTCGTTCACCCCAGAGTTCGGTGCCCATTCATAAACAGATTTTTTCCATATCTTTCTAGGCCTGGCAATGAAGTGATTGGACATTCCTGTCAGAATTATTCAACTTGAGCCATAATGCACTATATTATGTAATTCAATATAATTCAAATGCCTCTTAGAGACTCAATTTGATCATTAATACTTATTTTACGTAAGAAATGGATAAGAATTATAGTCTTGGATGAAAATTATATCAGGTTGCAACATAAAATGGGTGGGTGGTATAAAATGTGAAAAGGTAGGATAGAACCTATTTCGCCTATTGTAAGATTGCAGCGCCGCGTGATTGACGTCGCTTGCCAGTTGTTTGTAGAATAAAAAAGGAGCTTTCCCGGTACAATTTCGGAAGTCCTCTGTGGACGAATGAAAATGGTTCATGGTCTTTTTATACCATTTTTACTGATTTGAATTTATTTAAGCTTAGAGATAAATAATGACATCGTTGGCGCTCCAAGTATGAAAGCGTTCAAGAACAGACGAGATAAAGCTATGAAAAAATATATGTTCAGATTTGAAATGCCTAGCACCATATCGAACCCAGTGGAAGTCTAGCAGCTATTTCAAACTATCGTCAGTCATGAAAAGATCCGGTCAAATGACACGATATTAGATCTTCTGTAAACAAGGCACGAAAAAGAAAAGAATCGGCGACAGGCCACATCAGGCCTTCACTTCAGCGCCGAGATCAATATGTTATGTTAATACATGTATGAATTTTCAGCAAAACCGGTTGGATAATTTAGACTTTCGACCCTTTCAAGGAAGATTTGTCGCAAAGAGAGAGGTGACGAGGGCGATATTCCTTTCAGGAGAGAGACAGTCCTGCTAGCCGATCAGCGAAGTTGCAGCTCTGATCGCCGATAGCTATTAAATGCCGATCTTTTATTACTGCTTACAGTCTTGCCGTGTACCCTCTCCTTGACTGAGCGGGGTATTATTTGCCAACCTTTGTGCCTCTTTTAATTGTAGCTGTAGAGCGCCCACTTTAAAGTGCCATTTTTCTATTGGATTAAAAGTGTTTTAAACTGTAGTGGTGAACTGTAAAGTGATGTTGCATTATCAATCATTTTAAATTGCTTTTTTATAATTTCGTGGCCGACGTGCAAACTTTGGGCGGTCATCTGTCGGACCTAACGTAGGGAACGACAGGTCACACCTCCATAAATTGTAAATAAACATTTAATGATTTAATGAATATGATTGTCTAATAATTTGAAATTTTTACTCAAGGTAATAAGTTACCATTAGTGGCATGTTGTTTGTCAATGTCTAGTGGTTTAATGAACTACGTTCGTTATGACTACAAGCAATGCAGCTAAATTGAAACAAACTCCGTGTGTTGTTACGGGCTGTCGCAACATACTTCTATCAATTGACCAGTTTAGAGACCACCGCAATCCTGAAACGGATATTCATGGATACCCTAAACTACAATCTATTCCCTTCATCTGTCGGTTCGAGAAAACGCACAATTGAAGAAATGTTTGAAGAAAGGTTTTTGTCCAGAGTCAGAACTGAAGTTTTCCTATGAAAAGAAGAATTCATAGATATATCTAGAAACGAACTTAGACCGGAGATCACGAAACCATATATATCTACAAATAATTTAAATGGTGCTTTTAGTTCATGACGAAAAATTAGGCTGTAGTTTTGGTAATCGCAAAATATTTATTTTCACAAGTATTCATGGATGCACGGATGGAAATAAATTGTGTTATAATATTTAACATCGTGTATAAAGGCGCAAGCTTACCGCGTTAAATAATCATATAATTTTGAATTTTATGAATAAATTTATAGCGCTACAGTCAAAAAATCTGAGGCTCGAATCGGATGTCAGCAGTTTTCCAAGAGAGATCTGAAATGCGCATAGTTTCGAGAAGACTGGATATCGTTATAGAGTTAAATGGACGTCATGCGCACGGCTCATGAGAGTCTGACGGCGAACGTAATGGATCTAACGAAACTCTTGAAACTTTAGACGGCTTCTGAAGTGCTTAGGGCTATCATGCAAACCACGTTACGGGCCAGCGATGACTGAGCTTATCAGGAAGCATCCAATCGAAATACTTGATGCAACTTGGCAACGGAAATAAAATGCTCGTGTTCAAGTCCCTCTGAAAACTGACTAAAACGCTTCTGGTGCCTCAACTTTTGCAAGAGATCGCTGAGGCCTTGCCAAAAGAGATTGCTAGGCAGGCTAAAAGTTTTCAATCGTGAGTTGCATTGAGTGACTCCGCCTCTTGATGGGATTTGAATTTACCGCTTAAAGATGAAAAGTGTTATGTGATGATTTAGCGCCCAAATTGCAACTTTTCTTGTGATACGGTTATTTCAAAAATGAAAACTTATATGCAGCTTGAACCCTGCCGAGTGAGAATGGGCCACAGAAATCTTTGGTAATATTTTTGGAGTTCAAGTAATAGTTGGAGTTCTCTCAAATATTTTGGAGTTCTCTCAAACAATAATTTTGAAATTTTACTATATTTAGATTCATCTCTATTCGAATTAAATTTCGCTACACTGCAATAAAAGAGTAAAATTATCAACAAAAAATAAATAGGAAAATAAATGGCACCCGATTTTCATCCACAAGTGTTGTGGAGACAAAAATAATTTTTCCGCTTAAATTTCTCGTTCAAATTATCAACAATGCGTGCAGCGGTAATTGAATATCTGGCAGACCATACATTTTTATGCATTTGTCAATATGGAAGGAACGGCAGATACGGAGCGATATTAGAGTCATATTTGCATTGTAGAATTATATTTAACAGCATTCGCTAATTTGGAAATGGATCCGCCTATCACGCAATCACGTTAGCTGCCGCGGCAAAAATTTTTCATTATTAACCATTTTTCCTGCATAAAAATCAAAAGCTCAATCATTTTTTTAGGTTAAAAGAACAAAGTCAAATCATTTATTGAGAGCGAAAAATTTACCTCTCTACTCATTGTAAAATATTATATATAATAGACACATGAACATTGCATTCACTCATGAATTTTTTTACAACAGCGTATCAACTAAAATTATAATTTGACATGAATGCCCTTCGAAAAAATTGCAATGCAATACTGATCCCAATTTTTTATTGTGCAGATATTCATCGAGAAAGATAAAATTAAATTGTGTTATTCCATGCTCATGAATGATATTTTAAACCTAAATATCTCTAAATAATGACAAATAATAAACGTTTCCTAGTGGTTCTTGTGATTGGAATCCGTCTTCTGCGCCCAACGGAGGCCAATGAAGGTTAGTAATGTGCAGCGATTTCTAATATAACCGGAATAGATTAGTTCTCACCCATAGACAAAAGGTTAGCTAGTATTTCAATAAATATTAAAGATTTAAGTTAAATGCGAATCGGTTTCATCGTCTAAATTGCATCTCTGTACGGTAAAATTTTCACAAGATGTGTGTTAGTTGATGAACTAACTTATCAATCACTTTTAACGATCACGTATAATATACATGCTCTGAAATTTGGACAGCACGTTTTTTGTGTTTAAACCATCCACTTCATTAATGATGTCATTACTCAGATACTTGTGATTTCATATGTGTATGTTTTCTTAACTAACATTTATTTTTGAAACTTCTTTATTGTGAGGAAACACAGGACGTCTTCAACTAAGACTAGTTTGATAGCTAGGCTGGTGGTGGTTTTACCTCTGCCGTGCTCGAGCTCCAAGGAAATGTAACTTGTAGATCAAGGAAGTTAGGCAATCCCGCCACAGCTTTGCTGCACCAATGATTGATTCCATAGAATTGTTGGCAAAGTCCAATGCAGTGCAGAGTGCTTTCATAGAAGTCATAGAGAAATATTTGTTTCTTTCAGCTGCTTTCAGAGATATTGAAATAAATTCACATACATGCACAAAGTATTGAGTTGAGTGAAAGAGTTAAGTGGGAAATTCAAATTTTTCCTCATTCGGTCCTTTTTCAAATATATTTATAATGAAAAAAGTCGAATTTTTGAATGTAGAATCAACTATATAACGATCCAAGCGACTGCGCCAGTGGCCAACAATAATTATTAAAATATTCATTCTTAATGGTATATTCAACATGTACAGGTAGATACGACCTCTAAGAGAATATCGGTATTGTTCCAAATAGTTTGGTTATTAAACTGAATCCTTAATTAAAATTGTAAATTTTTTCAGGGATGATGGATTAGATTAGAAAATTGTACCCAATCACAGCAGAGATCTATAGCTAATGCTGTCAAAAAGGAAATGACATGACATTCATTCCATCGTTCTGTATCATAAATCAGATGGTGATCATAAATATCAGATTTAAACATTTATACAAGGTGATTCTCGGAAACTTCCTGATTCGAAATCTCGATGAAAGAAAAATCTACTAAAGATATCATTACAATATAAATGAAAAAGACTTTACCTGAATTTTGTATCAAATAGTTTTAGAGATGACATCGCGTACAAATGACGGCCCCCATTATCTATGCATTCAGTCGAACGGAACGTTAAAAATCGGCTAACTAATGCATTGACAATGAGGGCCGTTATTTGTCCATTGTCATCTTTAAAATTAAGTGATAGAAAAATTCAGGTGATGTCTTTACACAACAAAATGTTTATTGTAATGGTATCACTACTAGTACTGTACTTCTTTATTGAGTTTTTAAATTAGGAAATTTCCGTAAATCACTCTGTAAGAGACAGCAAACACTTTTTTGCAAATAAAATTACTATAAATTATCACATAGATAAAGTGATGAAATTATATTGTCATTATTAATTGAGTAGTAAATCAACTTTAAATGCAAAGACTTGTTATATAGTTAGGATATTGCTGTAATGATATTCATGCGGTAAGGCATTGAGTATAGCGGGTACACCTCACTTGTGAATGCATAGACTTATAAGGTAATGGAGCGATCTGATGAATTTTATTATACACAATTAATTAGGAAAGAACATATAAATATTTGCGAAGAATATTTAGGTAGAACGGTTATGAAATAAAATCCGCAGTACGCCATTAATTGAGAAGTAGCATCACATGAGAAAATAGAAATACTTGTTAGGCAGAAAAGTGGGGTAATGTGATTTACAAAGCGTCGTCATTTCAGGAGTCTCACTTCATTAATGAATGTATTGACTATATGAGAATAATATGGGGCGTAATACAATGTACGAGGCGTTAACAATAGAAGAAATCTTCTCCAAATTGAAATCAAGAACTTTCATTGACGCCAATTCATGCAATGATCTAGAAGTTGATAAGTGATTAGTTTCAGTGTCCCTCGCAGCAGGCGACTGGGAGGAAGAAACGGACTGGGAGCACAGCGCATGGGCGACGGCCGCACAGTTCCCGGGGTCACGCGGTCCGGAGTTTCTGCCCGACCTCAGCACCAACGTGACCGTGACGCTCCGGGGCCGTGCCGTCCTGCCGTGCAGGGTTGCCAACCTCAGGGGGAGATCTGTGAGTAAAACCTTCATATAAGGGACGTTCCGGGCCGTGTAGGGTTGCCAACCTCAGGGGCAGATCTGTGAGTCATGATAACGTGACCGCGACGTTCCGGGTCGCGCAGGGTTGCCAACATCCGGGCAGATCTGTGAGTTCTAACAACGTGACCGTGACGTTCCGGGCCGTGCAGGGTTGCCAACCTCAGAGGCAGATCTGTGAGTAAAACCTTCATATAAGGGACGTTCCGGGCCGTGTAGGGTTGCCAACCTCAGGGTCGGCAACGGTTTAAGGTGTAGTGTGTGTGTTCATGACTCACAATCTGTGAGTCATGATAACGTGACCGTGGCGTTCCGGGCCCGTGGAGGGTTGCCAACCTCCGGACAGATCTGTGAGTAATATCAACGTGTAAGTGACGCTCCGGGGCCGTGCAGGGCTGCCAACCTCAGCGGCAGATCTGTGAGTAAAAATATCAACCTGTTACTGATACTCAGGAGGCACGTCGTTCATCCTGACATGGCTGCCAAGGAAATCAAGATGTTCGCGTTGCTCATTGTAAGAGATTTGATTAATGAAAATTGAAATTGTCAGGGCAATCATCAGTGAAGTTTTCATGTCAGCATAATATAACAATAAACTGAAAAAATTTGCAAATACTTCTTTCATAGTTGCCATCTTATATTATTTGGAGCACCATTTTTTACTTCATCAGATAAATAATGAAAATTTACATGATATTCTTTTCTCTCGCTTTTCTTATCGCCTTATAATATCAATGTGGCGCTCATAATTTTTTTTTCATGCCAGGTTTCATGGATTCGTCAAAACGATCTGCAGGTTCTTACCACTAATGCCATCACGTTCACCACCGACAAACGGTTCTCCGTAAGTTGGAACGGTAGTAAGGACAAACAATATTTCTCATTGCCGACATCTTTGTCGTAGAATTCCGTTACAAATGTGGTTCGAAGATCTGGAGACAAGTCAACGCGGTGTAGCGCAGAGTAGTTATTAATTTTTTAATTTAAATGTCTCTGCAGAAGCCTGACGTCTTTATTGTTTCAATTTTTAGTATAAATGAATTTTAGTAAATGCCTGAGGTCGTTAATATCTCAATTTTTATTAATCCATACATAAGGGAAAATTTCGTATTGCCAAGCTAGGCCAAACTTTTGTTTCAGAAACTTAGCATAGAACTCCACTTTGGTCTAGTAAACGCTGGGCTCCATAAACCCGTACAACTTCTTACAAAGTTACATGAATTGCCCATGCAAAAGTTAGCTCAACTTTTTCTGCACACGCCGGTCAGGTGGAAGGCTACAATAAAGGTGCAGCCGCCGTATGGGATCTTCACTTGAGTGACGTCACACAAGCGGACGAAGGAGTCTACCAATGTCAGGTCAACACCAGGCCCAAGATATTCCACCCTGTCAGGCTTCACGTCGTCGGTGAGTATTGTATATAGGTGTTTTCATCACACACCTTGTTTTCGTTTGTTCTATATTTATTTCTTCATCAAGATATTCCATCCTGTCAGGCTTTACGTTGTTGGTGCGTATTGTGTGAAAGTGTTTTCCTCCCTCGCCTTGTTTTCGTTTGTGCTGTAACCTGTCAGGCTTCAAGTTGTTGGTGAGAATATTGCGAAAGAATTTTCATCATTCGCTTTGTTTTTATTTCTTCTGTTGTAATTACTCCAGCAAGGTATTCCACCCTGCAAGGCTAGACTTCGTTGTTGAGAAATGTGTGAAAGTGTTTTCATCCCCTCCCTAGTTTCCATTTGTAAGTTAGTTATTCTAGAAACCACATATGGAAAGAAAGCCAACAAAAAGTTTAATTAATTCACAACCGATTTGTAGCTTGCTTCACAAATTTGAATAAACTCTGTAAAAATTAGCATGAGTGGTCGATACTAATATTAAAATCAATAATGCGTTATTTTTCCAAGTGCTTTGGTGCATATCATTTTATTGTAGAGATTATGCGGAAGCGTAACAGCACATTTCAAACTAGAAGTAAAGGATAAAACTTTTCTGTAAGATCGTATAAAATGTTAGTAGCAGATTAACCTTATCCTATACACACCAATTTAAAATTCTCGATTAAAATTCTAAGCCTAAAGCCTATACAATACAATACATTGTACAATAAAACGTATTGTACAACGATACAATACAATACAACGTATTGTAAAACTACAGTACAATACGTTGGCGGATGCTCATTTGCCAATTTTTTTCCTGAATTTGCCAGCCGAGGTACAATATGCATGCACCTCATTATAAGCATCTCTTTGAGTATGCTTCGATGGCGTGAGCGTTTTTTTTTTCACGAGCAACTTCGTCTGTCATCTCGCCTTAGTGACTTCACTATCATCACAGAACGTGCACTCAAATCAATTAATTTCAATTTCATTTGAATCATATTCTTTTAAAGCATGCGGGCCTCATATCATACATTTAATGCCTATGAAGGCATATGGCGATTTGCAAGTACATCCGTAGACAATGGAATGGAAAATGATATGTGTTAAAATTGTCTGTACACATTCTATTAGCACTGAAGATATACATTCATAAATTCTCCAGCATCACGCAAACTAACTTATAACAAAGAAGAAATATCGTGCAATTCGTTCTAATTTGCTTGGTATGAACCCTCGTGGTGACAGAGGGTCGGGCCCACATAGCGGGCCCACACGAAGTCTACATCCACGCGGGGTCTCGCCTGCTGCTCACCTGCTGGCTGCTGGCGCCGCCCCATCCTCCTCCACTTGTATGGACGCACAACTCCACGGTCCTCAACGACACCACAACGAGGTGAGGCTTCAGTTTAACCCCGGCGAGAATAGATACTGTATATGCAAAAAATATATAACTCAGTACTCACGGCAGTGAGTGACAGAGAGCGTATTTTCTCGTGCATAAATCAGTTTTCATTGCGATTAGTACAGTGCATTAGAGCTAGAAATGTCGTATCTTCGATACAGGCATGCCCGCTTCTGAAAATCGAAGAAAACGTGAAGTCACGGACGGACAGACGGACAGACAGACAGACGGACATGGCGAGCACAATAGAGAATTTTTTTCTATAAAGAGAAAATGCGCTAAAAATGGATTTTTGAGGCGATACAAAAATGTTTGAACAATTCTAAGTTATATATACACATTTTTAACTATTTCAAATTGAAGGAGTAAATCGCAGTTGAAGAAATTATTACATACAGTGACAGCAACATAATATATTGATAATATTTAAATGTAGACACGAAAATGTATTCGGGAAATACTTCTAACTTTTACTTGATTCGATTTCAGCAAGTTATTGGTTAACGTTCGTAAATAGCCGAGATAAATTTTAGGGTAGACGCTCCCCTTAAAATTCTCAATTAAAATTCTAAGCCTAAAGCCTATACAATACAATACATTGTACAATAAAACGTATTGTACAACGATACAATACAACGTATTGTAAAACTACAGCACAATACGTTGGCGAATGCTCATTTGCCGAATTTTTTCCTGAATTTGCCAGCCGAGGTACAATATACATGCACCTCATTATACGCATCTCATTGAGTATGCTTCGATGGCGTGAGCGTTTTTTTTTCATGAGCAACTTAGTCTGTCATCTTGCCTTAGTGACTTCACTATCATCACAGAACGTGCACTCAAATCAATTGATTTCAATTTCATTTGAATCATATTCTTTTAAAGCATGCGGGCCTCATATCATACATTTAATGCCTATGAAGGCATATGGCGATTTGCAAGTACATCCGTAGACAATGGAATGGAAAATGATATGTGTTAAAATTGTCTGTACACATTCTATTAGCACTGAAGATATACATTCATAAATTCTCCAGCATCACGCAAACTAACTTATAACAAAGAAGAAATATCGTGCAATTCGTTCTAATTTGCTTGGTATGAACCCTCGTGGTGACAGAGGGTCGGGCCCACATAGCGGGCCCACACGAAGTCTACATCCACGCGGGGTCTCGCCTGCTGCTCACCTGCTGGCTGCTGGCGCCGCCCCATCCTCCTCCACTTGTATGGACGCACAACTCTACGGTCCTCAACGACACCACAGCGAGGTGAGACTTCAGTTTAACCTCGGCGAGAATAAATATATGCAAAAAATATATAACTCAGTACTCACGGCAGTGAGTGACAGAGAGCGCATTTTCTCGTGCATAAATCAGTTTTCATTGCGATTAGTACAGTGCATTAGAGCTAGAGATGTCGTATCTTTGATACAGGCATGCCCGCTTCTGAAAATCGAAGAAAACGTGAAGTCACGGACGGACAGACGGACAGACAGACAGACGGACATGGCGAGCACAATAGAAAATTTTTTTCTATAAAGAGAAAATGCGCTAAAAATGGATTTTTGAGGCAATACAAAAATGTTTGAACAATTCTAAGTTATATATACCCATTTTTAACTATTTCAAATTGAAGGAGTAAATCGCAGTTGAAGAAATTATTACAAACAGTGACAACAATATAATATATTGATAATATTTAAATGTAGACACGAAAATGTATTCGGGAAATACTTCTAACTTTTACTTGATTCGATTTCAGCAAGTTATTGGTTACAATTAATCAGATATTGCTACTTCCATTTTAAAAGTGCTATGTCCGGCACCTGACACCACAGGTTGGGATAGTCACTATATTGTCATCAAGGAAGCCAGAGAACCCATTTTATAAGACCAACGTAAAGCTAGGCTAGACTACATCGCTGTTGAGACTAGTCTCAACAACCCTGTTGGACACCAACGATACTAGTGTCCTCTTATATCTCACCTTAGTCATGTATAGTAAATTGAAAACTATTTAAATTCCATCATCGCTGGGTTAAAATATAAAGGAGGATACTAAGGTTAGCTGCTAAAACAGTACCATTTTTATCACGATGAGTTATGGCAATGAATCTTTGGTTCTTGCCACGACGATGCATCACTGCGAAGCCGGATCCCCGTTCCTTGTGCTCTCAGTTCACCACTTAAGATATTATGATCATTAATGAAAACAATTTTTTATTAACCTATGGAATGAAATTTCAGCTTGACCAAGAGAACGATCATCCAACATCAGTTGACCATTCCTAAATAGATTGTTACACAATCGCCACAATCTGTATCGGTCATGTGATCAGGCCGCCTGCCAATCCTCAATGGAAGCCTAAAAGCTTCCAGCATTGCAGCGCCAGCACTCGCGGCAAGTAAGCGAGCACACAAATTTCCGGAAAATGGAGGAGTTACGACGTCAGAGTCTAAAACTACCCGAAAAATATGATGGCAATTTTTGGCAACAGAACTGGTTCTGTCTTTCATTATATGAATGATATGGCTGCTACTGTCTGAATATTTGTTTGTTATATGCATGGAACTAACCCATGTTATCCCAATTAATTACTAAACTATATATAAATGGAAATATATATTATTGATTTGTATGGTTATTGTGCGACCCGTTCCTTAACAGTTCCCGAAATCCGTGTCGCGGAATTGTTCGATCAAAAAGTTGCTCCTACTTTCGACAATAGCGCGATATTTTTGGCATATTGTGTGACAAAATGTCTCACAACTACTGTCTCGGAATGTACCAATTTCGCAGAATCTATCTATGATTAGTATTTGCTAATAGTGCGACACAAAAAAATATGAACGTTATTATGCGATATGCTAATTAACGAAAATCTCGTTATGTTAGGGTTAGAATTAGGGTTAGAGGTGTGAAAAATGTTTTTAGACACTTTTTAGCGCATTTTCTCATTTTTGGAAAAAATGCACTATTGTGCTCGCCATGTCCGTCCGTCCATCTGTCTGTCCGTCCGTCCGTGACCTCAAGTTTTCGTCGACGAGAAAATGCGCTCTCCGTCACTCACTGCAGTGAGTACCGAGTTATATTTTTTACTATTTTACTAAGGTTAGGTTAAGCCAGGAAAGGTTCTTTTACCTTAAATAACTAATTGAAAAACGTCAACTAAAAGCGTCACGTTCGTTAGCATTGCGTTTATTAACAACTCCACTAAATAATGCTTCCGAATTCAAGTCCAGGTCCTGCACAGAATGGACAATTTCCGCGACTGAGGAGTTAACAACGTGGAACAATTCTATTCAAGCTCTGCCGCCCACGTATACCACATTCCAATGTCGAAGGTCGAAAGAGAACACATTTACTTAAATTCGACTCAGGTCGCGCATCATTTGCGATTTTCACAAAATGATTTCGACTTTAAAGCAATAGAAAGTTTGAAAAAAATCATGTTTGCTCAACGTTCATTAAATTTTACTTAAATAAATTTTGCAGCTGAAAAAATTCAAGTCAAGTCAAGTGAAAGTGAAGTCGCTCATGAAGTCAAGTGAAAAGGGGAAAATTTGAATATTTTTTTTCATCAACCAAATAAATTTTGAAGACGCGTATGCATAATGGTCATTATGTGATCGCGATCATGAACCGAATGAATGTATTAATAAAAGCAGCGAGTTTTTCGGGCTTGAACGACAGTGAAAATTTACTGAAAGTGCAAGGCAATCTCATGAAGTACGGAGAAATGATAATTAATGTTTATATTTCACGCTACCTGATGACATCGTAATGCGGAGAAGTAAAGGAAATTTTTTACTGACCATGATCTAGACTTTTCTAAATTAATTCCTCAGAAAACGCGAGTCCTTCATAGCAGCTTGAACTTCAAGATCATATAGTTATATGAAGACAGATGATATGAAATTGAACATTGCACTTCAGGGGCCATACTTTCAAAATTCGCTAAGTGAACGTAAGTACTTACGCTCTATTTTCTTGTCTTTGATTGGTGGATTTTGCTTGAAAGGCTCTCAATTATTGGCTGATGAACTTACGATCTCTTAACTTTTTTTGAAAGTATGGGCCCTGGCTTCTAACAAACATTCCTACACTGTTTGACAAACACAGCCAGCAACCTCTCAAGAATGCGAGCAACGTTCAGATGCTGCCATCCGTTTTCGTTTCGCCTGACCAGTCAAGTGAAAAATTCATCTCAAAGAATTATGGGAGGCTCTTCACTATAAGCGCTTGAATTATTATGAGAGGTTTTACGCCAGCCTAGCACTTGGGAGTTTACGTAAATTATCATAAAGTTTACGTAAACACAAGGCCAGGCTAGGATCCTTTGGAATATGAAAACTTTCCAGAAAACAATTATTTTCTGCCTTAATGTTAATATTGGACACACGCAAGAACTATACGTTCAGACTCATTTTCATAAGAATGTCATTCATCTCCGTAATATATAACGCTAAATATTATTGATTTCGTTGCCTGTTCATCCGAACCAAATTTCATTTCGGAAAATGTAATTGGAAGTAATTTTGTATTAACAGTAATTCCAACTGATATCAGTCAAAACGTATTCAGGTTATGAATGCGAAGATTACATAGTAGATAACATACGTTTTAATTTAGAGAAGAAGTTATGAATATTTCATATATAATATTCATACTAAAGCGCTTTTAATATTTATTTACTTATTCATTTATAATAAAACATATATTTTTCTCACGAGCAAAAACGCGTTTTGATTGTTGTGTCCTGACCCTTGTGATATTTTAGTATATCATTATAAAATATTTTAAAAAAAGTTGAGAAAATTAGAACATATTCATCACTGAAATCCCTTCATGAAAAGGACTGTCATGTTCTCGGTTCGTTTGAAACCTCTTCTTATGTCTCGGATAACATCATCCTGTTTATTGTTTAACAAGGTGGCAGGAATCTTGGCAATATATTAATATATTAGGCATTGAGTACGTTAAAAATTAGGTTTTGAATTAATTATTTATGAATTTTATCTACACTCATTTTGCAAACAGTTTAACTGCCTATTCGATACAATTTCAAAGCACTTCCTTGCATTTCCCCTCATTTTAAGAACATTATTGCATAGAAAAATAATGTATTTTCTGAGCATTTATCCATCTAGACATCTATCCCGTGATTTATCCATCTCAGCTAACATCAGTCATTTTCAAAGTGGCAAATGAAGAACTAATTAAACGAAGCTCGATTTTTATTCATTATAAAATTTTGGTTCCGAAAAATCAGCATTTGTTCCATTTCCAGTCTTGAATGTAAATACAGTAGGGAACATGATTTACGTGTGAGCGCTCGTATCACTCACCAACTAAAAATATATAAGACGAATGGCTGTCTTACGAACGATGAGTTAGCGGCAGGTTACTGATATCTTGATGTTGGCTCCTACGATTGTTCTAGCCATTTGAAATTGATTTAACAGTTTACTTGTCGTATATAAATCGTATAATATGAAAATACCAGACTGGAATGTTTCTGCAGTGATACCACTCTCACTGGCACATGATATAAATTGATTATGATTGCTGCATCTTTCCTTTGGGAATATTTTTTTTTGGGCAATATTTTGGGAATATTTCGAGAGGACGTACAATTGTCCGTTAAAAAGCAACGAATATAATGACATTTCTTACCATTCAGAGGTGGTTTAAGTCTCTTCATGAGCCATGAAGGCGCCAGAGCCAGCACTCGGCTGTCCCTGCAGCGCGTCGATGCCAGGGACGCTGGGAACTACACGTGTCATCCACGCGACCTGCCCGCTGCCTCTGTCTCCGTCTATGTCTTGCATGGTTAGAAATTAATTAAGTTATATTTACGTTTTAACTAATTGTTCTCAAAAATGATCAAATTGTATTTTTATATATCTAGCTTGAAGAAATGTATATGAGGTTTATCCTATGCGAGTTCAATCATTTTGCAAAGAACGGTCAATTTTGCCAGTCTAGCCGCTTAATCTACTGCCCCCAATTACTTGATATTTGAGTTGAAGAGCAGCGGAGTTGCACTCATGTCTTTGTACACTTCACGGCCCACAGAGAAGGAGCCCGCCGCCATGCATCACGACGCGAGCACCAACCTTCACCAGTCCAGTGCGCCTGTATTGCTTCTTCTACTGCTCACCGCTCCTCTTGTCAGCATGCAGCTCTCCTTCGTATACCCATTCTTGTCAGCCACGTCCCAGTTGAAGCAGTTTCTTTTACCCAAAATATTGAACGTTGCAATGATCGCAGTCTCATTTCTTCGTTTTATTGTGACGCCAATGCGATCTTGTTCCACCCGCGAACGCAAGCCGCCAATTAATGTAAAATACAGCTCGTGGGTTGGCAGTACCCTAACATGTTCTTGTCAGTTTCGGCTTTTGGCAATATTGAAGAGCAGGTCGACTTGGAATACAAATACTCGTAGCATACGGGAGCTTAATTGGAGCGCCGTGCCCCCGAGAAACATTCAAGTGGAAACCATTTTAATTCTTGATCGGTACCGACCTCGGCCAACTGACGGCCGTCAATTGCCGGGAGCCTCAAATGCAACTCGGAGATGTGCAGCAAAACTCAAGCACCTGAGCTCGAAACGTAATTTAAACTTTGGACTGCAATTGCGAATTGTCGATGAAGCTCCAGGACTTATTTTCATTGTGATTACAATATAAAACTATTATTTAAACTGTACGTGTGTTAATTAATTACAGGGTTCATATGAAAAGTCCTGCCTCAAGTATTAAAGTGTCTCACAAATAGCGTTGTAAATATTTTAAGAAGTAATTTACTGTACTAAACCACCTAATTTTTAGCATATTTTTGCAAGTTACGTGTTCACGTATTTGTGTTAAGGTTTTAAAATGCTCTTTATCAAGTGCAGCAGCTGAACGATCGGGAATCGTGCTTTCGCAATTTTCCAGCAATAGGGTATAAATTTTTCTTGTTTATTTCAACGACAAGAATAGGTCTAAAGTTCAATAAAATCATTAACAGATAGAGGATGGTTTGACTTTGTGAAGAATTAATAGTGGTTTGTATCCGTAAAGCAAGGGTTTTCTGTTAACAATTCTTGTCAAAACAATTTTCGGCATATAATGGGTTTTTAATTTTTTTTCTGATCGTCTGTTTAAGCATTCCAAACACTACGTCAAAGTATAAATTAAATAATTAATGTCACAAATTATTTGTATATCCTGCTCATGCAATAGTTAACTAAAATTACGAATGAAAATTTTTGAATTACATTATAATTTTTAAGTTTCAAAATGGTACTAAACTCGTAATTATCCGTATTTCTGGCAATGAAAAAACAAAATTATAAAAATTAAACTCTTTTCGTATTACCCTGAAATAGGCAACAACTTTGAGCGAACAATTTCACGGTTAGAACACGTCGTCACTTTGTTTGATCTTCGTTCGTAACCTAAAAATGATTGAACACCAAAGACTCCACAGCTTCTCACTAACAAGACGCGCAGTAAATTGAAGAAAAATCTGCCCGCTCTCCTGAATGCGTTGACAAATGAAACACTCCTGCTGAATTTCACCCGAAAAGTTTTCTGTTAGCGCACGGAATGGATGGTCGTGTTAGCAAAATTTTACAATGCTGAGTATGCACTGAGAAAATTCAAGTTGCTGAGGGAATCATCCATGGTATAATTTTCTAAATAGTTGAGTGCGAAGTAGACATTTTTTTCTGAATAAAGCACGTTTTAAAGAACAGTTGCAGTAGCCAACTGGCTGTAGTTCAGGCGAGTCCAAGATTTTTTTCTGAAATCTGATATACAACTAACGGTAGAATTTCAAAGCGCGAAATATAATCCATGTTCATTTTGGTGACAGATTTAGTAATTCGGCCAACACATGAGCAATTTTTTAATAGTATTACAGCAGTATTTTCTCCAGGCATATTTTTTAGACAGTTTTAAATTCCATTTTCCCTCGAATAACTGGAATCAACCATTTCTAAAGATATTTTTTCCTGATATAAACACTGCAAGGACGTGTAAACGAGGCAGACTGACACCAGATTCATAAGATCTTTTTTGATACCAAAACCATGAATCAGACGGAATTGGACTCCATAAAAAAATCTGAACCATGCCTTTGCCAAGCTAACAAAAACATGAAGAGCGCGAGAGGTTTTTATTTAGATGAATTACTAAAGAACATTAGCCTGTCATTGTCATTACATGGAGATCTGCTTTTAGAACAAATGGACTCCTTAGAGGGTCATTAAAAATTGCATCATCCTGGAAAAAAATAAAAAGAAACTCTTCAATGAAGAAGCTACTTCTCTTTTACTTCTCTTCGTCGAGATTATTCAACGATTCTCATCTGTACGCGGTACGCAGTCATCTTAAGAGTAAGTAACACTGAAAATACAATATTTGTTCACAAAATCACTTATTATCAGTCAATTAACTTAACCCATTTTGTTTTGATGGTTGAAGACTTTTTTAAATTTGAAACATTCTCAAGCGAAATTACACGCTGGAAAATCAAGCCTGCCTTGCTGAAATGTCTCCCTCCATTACCGATGCATAAAAAACTATGATTGGAAATGGCGAACCCATAAGCCCTTAATGAGAGTACGCCTTTGCATTGATGTTCTAGAGCGTGACGAGTAATAACAGTCTTTTGCCCTGCATATTAGGAGCTCCTTTAATCATAACGTGTGCATTGTATGATAGGAAGAACCTAGAATAACCTTGACTAACTCTCAAAATTTAAAGGAAGAATTCTATTCAATAATAATTATTGTTTTCACCTTTAACAATGGTTTCGTAATATATACTAGGAAATTTATTGCTGATTAATACAGAATAAAAATTTTCTAGTAGCGTTTTTAATTAGCAAAAAAGACATTTACCGGGATTATAAGAAGATAAATATTGTAAACGAGACTCTACAAGAAATCATTACAGATATTATGATTTTTTTACATAATAGTTGTTATATATTATATTTCATTCTCATTCATTTCTGGGAAATTATCAATTATATCGTTTTTCTTTACTCATCAGTGAAAAGACTGAAATCTGAATGAGATTGAAGTCCAAACAATACACTAATAATCTTTGAAAATCAAGAAACTCCTTTTATCATGACATTTTCAATGTGTCTTGACTCAGTGAGACGAATGAGTTAGCCTCCACTCTGGCTTCACGTCAGGAATTCCCGGGAGCGAATATGTATATAAATGAGAAGGAAGTTTGGCAAGTGCAGTCAGTCTCTGCCCTCCGGATGATGGCAAACGAAATGCGGTCTTTAATATGACTTCTCTGCTTCGTTCATCTTCATAATGGAGATAAACTACTGCGGTAAATTGTTTGATAGTTTCAACATTTGTGCTAAGGGCTTCACTGCCAGCTAATCAATCTATTAAAAAATATTGCAATAAAAAATATTGGTGGACTGGAGTAGATAACTAATTTTTTTTGCACCATAATTTAGCTTCACTGGACGAAAATCATATAGGTGATCAGCCGTATTTTTGTGGGGCGCTTGAAAAATTAACGTTTTTCTGAACTGAAATCATTTTACGAAATACGGACAATAGGTTGAATATCGATATAATGATATTGTAAACTATAATAATATAATATAATATAAACTATAAAATGTCGAAATAATATTGCATCACAGATCGACCCAAACAAGAGCAGTTATGTTAGAAAATCATTGCAGGTGATGAAAAGGCAAGCGTGACCACCTGTAGAGTAGCATGCTGAGCGATCAAGACAAATTATCATGCATATGTTTATGATTAAATATTACCTCAAGAACAAATTTGGGAGGATATTTTGCTAGCTTCTTTTGAAACATTTCAATTTAGACGTGAGCACATTTTGGAAGCTAAATAGTTAATGAAGTATTCGGTGCTAAGACCGTAGAGTGAAAAGGGATTTTGATGTTATAACCAGAGTTGGCAAGATACTTCTGGTGAATTTAAAGTTTTAAATTATAAATATGGAATTCTTCACGATATTTGAGGTTAAATCTATCCTGTGAAATAATTGGGCACCCTTTAGAATGTGGCTTGTCGAAACACCAAAGCAATTTTTTCGTCTTCCTACCTTTTGACAGGAATGTAAAGCCAGCGAGTATGTCATGTTTTATATACCAGTCTTCAGCCATATGGACGTCCAGCAAGCACTCAGTGAACGGCGCCCGCCTGTTGATTGGTTTATTTTGCTCCAATCGAATAAGCCAGAGATCTTCACGACACACAGAACCTCCATGCACAACGCAGTATCTCAAAACCCGGGTTACCGGAATGACATAAATTGCGCTGTTTAGGTTCAGATCGAGTTGATATGAATTAGTGGAATCTCGCAGCCGAGGTGATCATGAGAGCAGCATAAATAGATGCCAGGGAACTGTACACGACGGCAATGAGCGTCAATTGCCAGAAATAAGCTGCAGTGGACGTGAATGACCATAGGTTGCCATTGCCATGCCACTGAGGATTTTGTGATCAGAATATCATTAATATAAGATCATTATTTGCATTAAAATCGTACATTTGACAGGATTTTTCCCTCTGTTGAACTGTATATATATCTTTGTAATAAATGGTAATTAAAAATCTCTAGCCAAAGTTGAATAGTCTTAATAATGATTCATTTTCCTTCGATCATTACAGAAGTGAACGAATGAGACAAAAATCAAAGTTCACCGTGCAGGCTCTACATTTATTTTTTGACTTGAAATTGAAATTAAACAACACCATTAACAAATTTTTTAATTTCTCCAGCACTGTCGGTTTGAGAACAGCGAATCTAATAAATCAAAATTTTCCTTTTTTATTCTTCCGAACATTGGCTAAATAAGGCAAAATCGATAAATATTGTATCACAGATCAACCTAAACATGAATAGCTCTGTCTATTCCGAATAAACAATCCTATTTTTTCTGATAATTTAATTACTTTCTTGCATGATATAACACAGATACAAGGTGAGTATAAAATGTTATTTTATACAAGCCAATGCTGGAATAGGCTCTGAACGATGATATTTGATGGAGTAATGTTGTCGCTCTAATTAAATGGTCTATTCCTGTAGCTGCTTTAACAGACTATAAATTAATCAATTATCATAGAGAATGGTTTAGGAATATTTCTATATCAGAGAGACAGGTATTAAAAAAATCTATTTCTGTAGCAGCGCGAAGATTTCCAGTGCTCTAGGTTCTTCACTTGCCCGGCCCGACGTTTTAGTTCTCCTAAGAGAAGAGGTTTCCTTGCTAGGTCAAATTTCTTCGTCACAAATTCAGAGTTTAATTATTGAGGAGCATTTGGAGAAAAAATCAATTTCGAAGAATTAAACACCGAACTCTTGAAGAGTTTTTACCCAGCGCGTTCCATCTTGCTTTCGAGTGGGAAGTCGAAGTTTTCTTGTGAAACTCTCGCCAGAGGTTCATCTTCCTCAGCGGTAATGTTTTATGCCGAACATTTTCAACATCACATTTCAATTGCATCTTCTTCGTTGATACGCACAGTTTGGTCCTAAATTTTTCGACTGATACTTGAATTTTTCCGCTCTGTCTCATACATGGTTTATATATTAGCGTGATCTCCGAATGATTATAGTTGACTATTGAAAATGTTTTGAAAGCATTCAAAATATCCCTAAACCACGCAGAAAAATCATCGACGCCATTATACTACGATGAGTATGCGACATAAAAACAGGAACCAAGTTGAAGTAAAAGGCAATTTTTCATCTTTGCACTTGATAATGAGCAAGAGCTTGGTAAGTCTGTACTAGCGAATGGACATATATACTTGTTACCAACGTGTACTTACGACCAAGTACACATGTATGTGCATTTGTACCTGCGACAAACGTGTACTTGCGACCAAGTACACATGTATGTGTACATATGTACCTGCGACCAACGTATGTGCTTCATCTTGTTAATTAATCTACTTAAGAGTTAGCCAACAAAGTTAAGACAAAAGCAATTGAAGAGGCCAAGTTCACGCTGACGCTATGCGTAGAGCCCAGTAGCCCACTCTGCAGGGTATTTGAATAATGTCGTCTGACATGCACAGGTTTCCAGGAGCTGATTAAAGCCGATGCATTGCCATTCATTGGAAGACGGCATTCAGCTTCGAGCTTCTGTACTAGCCACTTGGATCACTTGTAATGAAGATAAGGAAGATATCGAGCTCTTAATCGTGCTGGAACATCTGGGTTACTCAGAAATGTATTGGTAAAATACACTTCGCTAATTAAAATCGTTATGAATATGTCAGATGTTCTTTATGAAAGAGAGAGATTTATTAGTAATGGTCGAATTATTTATGCATGCAAAATGATATTGTTGATGACATACAATGAAAACTCGCCTTTTCAATGTTATACGCCATCTAATTTTAGGGTTATTTTATGCTTGAAGCAATATCTTTAATTTACATAGGCGTCAAAGAGCTACTTAAACGCATCTATAATAATTCATTTGGATATAAGCAGAAGAAATGACTTGTTGAGAAAAGTTTTTGCTTGAAATTACCTCGTGTATCCGTGATTACAGACTTGATTCACTTCTAACAGGCAAGCTAACCAGATTCAACGGAGCTCTCAGAGTTGAAAAGGAAGTATTGTTCGCTCTAAGTCTCGATAAATTTCTACACTAAACTATTTTTTTCGTTTTGAACGCGAGAAAATATAATTTCAAAGACATATACAGAACCTATACATTTCGTAATGTCATAATTTATTCTTTTGTAAAACGTCAAATTTTTTATTACATTAGTGTGTACTGAAAATAAAATAATTAATAAACAAGGTAAATTATATAGAATGTAAGCCTACATATTATTGCAATTTGCATCTTATAAAAGCATGCGTTACGGAATATTGAATTTACTAATAAATACCACATAGTTCATTGACCTATCGAAAATTCTCCGCGCAGAAAAAGCTTATCTAAAGTTCCACCTTTATTCATTTAAACATTCTATATAACATCTGCCATACTGTAAATTGCATTTATCTTCACTCATTACATCATAACTAATTATTGAACTAACGATAAGTGTAAACACCTATTGTTAAAAAGCGTGTTAAAGTGGACATTATATGTGGACACTCTGCGCAATTACTTTGTTCGACATAAATAAACTGCAAACAAAAAGGACCCTCTTTTACATAGGTATCTCTTTTAAAAAGGACGCCACTTTCCATTTTTTCGACAGTACATGTAAAATAATACCCTTTTCAATGGTGCCCACAAAAACGATACAGCATAGACAAAAGCAAAAGACCTTTCTTAAGGACTAGTTCTCTCCTAAAGTTTGCGACACCTGTACATGATCTGAAAAAATAACGAATTCGAGAATTCGATTTGCGTTCAACAAAAGTCCGCTGAGCGACGCGTCTCGTCGTTGCTCGCTCGAATGGAGGCTTTTACGCCTGTCTTGTCGACCGTTTCCCGGGGATTAGGCTCCAGGATTTCGAATACTCCTCCCTATCACTTACTAGGATTTTGCTTACTGAATTTTCTCCGCTTATCTCTGCGCTGGAAGACAGCTCGCCGATATCGCCGCCGAGATGGAACATTGCAGCTCTCGGCAGCTTGCCGAAAGGGAACAATGTTTCAAAACTTTGTATTATCATAAACTTCGGGAAAATTAAATTCGAAAAATAATTATTATTTTTTTCCTTCTCTAACATTTCACTTTGTTGAAATAACAAGGTTTTTAAAAATAACAGTGAAATAAATTTAGAGTGTGTTAATGATATATTTGAAATCAAATACAATGCTGAGAAAATTAACATATTTCCTTAGAGAGCGTTCTCGAGAACTACTTATATTACATAAAAGGTAAACGATTGCGATACATTAAGTTCAAACGATAAATTGTAAAACAACCTCAATAGTTATTACTAATTACTAATAGATTCAATTTATTGACCGTGTAATATATTCGATGCGTTTATCCTAACCTATCAAAGGCATATATGCGTCTAATCTAAATGTTCGACTATCAAGAATGTCAGGAGCAATTAGTGAAATTTATAGGTAAAATTAGCAAACTTGAAAATTACCAATCTAGAATAAATCTGGATTTCGTATTGTTGGGGTCTATTCAATAAATAAGCAAACAAATTCTGGTTTCCCCAAACTTTTAATAAATAACTATAATAATAAACAAATGATGGATACAAGAATACAAATGATTAAACCGTGTATTTACTTAGCACTTCTACCTCCGGGCTCAGGTTTCGGAGCCTTTCTGAAAATGCATAAATAAACAAATTACAGACACTAAGGAATCAGAATATAATGCATACTTGGCGAAAATAAGTAACATATTACTGCAAGTAATAATATTCACAGTCACCTATATAAACCACTGGATATTTGTATACATGACCATCACATGAATAACTAGACATAATACCTACACGCACCTCTGTGGTTGGATTCCCATACAATGACAAAATACAAAGCGCATCTAAACGAGGTCACGTCAAAGGTGAATCAAAACGCTAAACGATAAATTCTAGGTGTCCTATTGCAATCCCTTACAGTATAACTCAGCCATGTAGTATTAAGCTTGAGGATTTATCCAGACATTTTGAAACTGGCTGAAATTGTTGCAAAGGAAAACATGAATTATACGTGCAAGACTTACACATAAAAAATACCTCAGACCTTTTTTAATCTGATCTGATCTTTATAACGTGAGTTGAAGCATTCATCTTCCTATTCTATTCATATCTAAAGCACTGATCAATCTCCTTAAAAGGAATTTGGAACCGGAGTTTCGAGCGGAATGCACGTATAAAAAATGCATCATTTGCACTTGTCAGCACAACATTTGTGTAGATTTTCCTCGAAGGTAAATTTTTTTCAATTTTATAGTCGTTTATTATCCGCGCACTTTCAGAACGTGAAATGCGAATGTCCGTTCCATAACTAGGGGTTTAGCATCGTGGCGTTGTTTTTTTTTTAATTCAGTTGATCGTAGCAGCAACGTAAAGAGCCGGGGAGCGCAGCCGTGCACCACCAATTTTGTGCACCAATAAGCCCTGAATCGAACGCCTTGGATCTCTCCGGCCTTGACCACCACCAGCCGTGCACCACCAGGCCGCGGATCGAATATGACTTCTGGGCATCGTTAAATTACGTAATTTTACGTTCACCGCATCTGAGGTTAGGTTTCAGATAGCATAGTTCTGTTCCAAAATTTATCGTCCTTCGACAAGTGGCCGTTTGACCGAGGGCTGGTTCGACCCACGGCCTAGATACGGACGGCTTGAAGTATTGAAGGCTACGTTCCGGAAGGCAGGAATCATGATGGTCCATTACATCCAGGGCAGTGGTGGTCTTCGGCAGGCGACCCAACAGCCGATAACATTGCGGTAATACCTTTTTAAACTCTATTATCTAAACTCTCTATTATATTTATGCATTTTAACTCGAATTATAAATATCGTGTATGCAAAGCAATTGAGAAATCTATCTATATAATTTGTTCTTAAGATACCTCGTTCGACCTAATTAAATGATCAATTTTGTCGAAGTCGTGGAAAACTTCTTGTTGCAATCGGATGAAAATTCTCAAATTGAGATGATAATAGTCTCAACTATATTATTCAAGCATTGTGTGGTATTGCTCAAATATACAAATCAAGTCACTATAAACAAAAATTTGAATTAATATTGCGAATTGATCAATATTTTGAAAAAAAATTATCGTTTTTATTTCTGTAAATTGACTCGAGCGTACGGCGGTGAATCAATTTTAGGTCCTGAATCAACTGTACATCTTAAAATTATTCTTTTTCACCTTACTTTTAATAATAAAGATCTTGACTGGTAGCAACCGGCTGTGACGTAAATGACGTCATTTAAGGAATAAATGTGCTTCATATCTGTAGCCGCCATTTTCCATTTCTCTGGACTATGCAGATGTATAATTAGTCTACTAGACGTAGTTTAATTCTGATGCGCCAGAGCATTCAGTGTTAGACCCTAGATGCCTGTACAGTACCCGAGGAACGCAAGCTATTCGGTCAGTTAGGTTTGTTTATTACATTACTTGAATTATTGACTATACCGTTTCATATTTATTGATTTGTGTTGGTTCATAGGTTGTCATTTCTTTTATATATCATGAATCATTCTTTGTATATTTGTCTTATGTATTTTCTTGTACTTTTCTTTCTAGAAACCGTACATCATGGAATACTCGTTTCTACCCTGCCATGATGGCGCGTCTTAGAATAGTTCAGCAAACGTTCCCAAAGGACTAGCCAACAAGAAAGTCCTTTACAATATCCATGTCAAACAATAAAATAGGCCTTAAAATAGCATCCCATCGCCATGCCTTGGATCCGTAACTGAACTGATATGAACCTGTATTTTGCTGACTAACATTCCGTTCCAGGTCCTGTTAATGGCCGTAACACGACCTTTCGCTTATCACTTTACCAACATTAAATTTTTCAGCTTTGATTAAACGAGTACCGGAATCCACTTTTCTTTTTTCATGTGTGCAGGAAAGCAGTGAGAGTTTCGATGGCTTTGGGGAATAGCTATTTAACAGCCATAAAATTCCGCCATCCTCTGCACTCAATCTTTGAGCTTTGCTATATTTTTTAGCAACGAGAGTAAATTGGTTTCGAACAAGTCGAACTTATAGCGCCAGTTCAACATAAATCTTATGGACATCAGGAGATAATTTCTACTGGTACACTAATTAGACCAGCGATATTTCTCCGTGTCTACGTTCATACAGAGTTCTTTACAGAAGTTAGAAAATTCATATCGATAATCGAGTTTAGGCATCGATCAATTTGACGAGTGATGACAACTTTCGACTACCCTCATGTATCATACATAATTATTTTACATTGAATTAAATCTTACATGGAAACACGAAATATGCCAGCATATGGTCAAGAATGTAGAAGATAACTGTAATTAATTTACACGGTAAATTAATTAATTTAAAAAATAAACTTTTCAAGGAAAAAAAGTTTCGGTCGAGTTAGACAGAAAGTGGCCTCTGAAAACTATAGAAAAACTGACTGAAAAAGTGAAAAAGAAAGACCAAACTGGAAGAGTAACAAAACGAGCAAACCAAATTCATTTGAACAGAACTTTAATTATGACTGAAAAAAATCCTGGATTTTGAAATTTCCAGGCATGACACGGCAAAAGTGGAGAATATCTAAGCAATCTCTGGGTATTTTTGTGTTTATAAAGTAATACCAGAACTCAGTAACAATTTAAAAACGTTAATTTCTTCATTAAAATTCATGGCGCAAAATATCCGTCTAAATGAGCTATTCATGGGTAAATGAAAAAAAAGGAATCAAGTACGTAGCAGGGTAATTTACGTACATACTCGGTATCTCATCTACTTATCGCAATGCCGTTCGGCAGAACTCAGAAAATAGGAGTAGGATTCAATTAGAATAGTTATTGCAAGACTTTTCCAAAAACAGAGAGAAACAACTATGAGAATTGAGGCGAAGATGTGAGTATTATAAGAGCTAAGTTGACTAATTGGCGTGCTGATGCGACATGTCGTTACGGGAATGAAAAATTCTATCGGATTTATCTGCTGGGGTCAGAATAAAGAAAGCCAATACATGCAGATATAGGTTTATAATATTGATATAGCTTATATATTTGTCGAATAACTGCCACATATAGTTTGTATCAAGCGTACTAAATCCACATCACCAGTTATGTGCAATCGATTTTGCTGCAAAGCTCCTTGCCATGAAAATAATGTTGAAATACCGATCAAAGTAACAGGCTAATTTTTAGAACGTACTCTATTACGTATGTGTTTCAACTTCTTTTTAATATATATTGATAGATCGTCAAGTAGTATTTTTCAAAACTCATCGCTTACGAAAGTCACCCAAGTAAACAGTTTTAGAACATACGCGGGATAGATCAATATATAATATTATTTTTATCTTTCTAATTTTCCTTCAGTATCACGTTCCGGTTTAACTTTTGGAAAGATATGCATTTTCTTGAAACGATCGAAATTAATTGAACCTCAGTGCAAGTTTTTCAGGTTATTAGTAATTTGAAACTGCTAATGATTCGTGCCATACGCTTTTTTTCGACCATGATAATAATTTTGGGCGGATTTGTTGGACCCAGCACAGATCAGCTTTTATTTTGGAGGATTGGTTATTCGTTGCAGCAGCTGCCGTGCACTCGGCTTGTATTATTGCCTTCTGCCAGGCACACGACAGGTCATCATGGCGGCGGCAGCTCTCATTTTTCACGCCCACTGGCCAACAAAGAATGCGATTTTATGCGATTTAAAGACCGTTTGTGATACACCGCCATTCAGTTTGATCTTCCGTAAAAAGCTAAAATAATAACGTGGATAAATTTTTGTTTTTGAATTGAAACTGATCATTTGAGTACCCGCCGAATTTTTACAATTGCACTAAATTCAATATAGATGAAATTTGTTATGTGTTCATATGTAAATAACTTTTGCAACAAATAATTTTTCGCAGAATAAGTGCATGATTATGACAAGTTGATGAAGGGAAAATCTCTTACTAAAGCGGCGAAATTTGTCTTATTTTATTCCCATTACCGGTACACGGATTGCCTCGTTATGTAAACGACGTCCACTTTCCGGTCTGACTTTATTAAGCGGCAACAAATGACTAAGATTTTCTCCGCGTCAATTCAATTAGTCTGCCAATAAGCAAGAAGGCAGGAGGTTGGGATTTCCCAGAAACTGAAGGCACCATCTCCTTCCCAGCCAAAATTTTAAGCCACGACCGACTATGTTTTTGACCGAATTAAGACGGACTGAGCCGTGAAACTATAACCGGCAATCTGTACCTAAAACAGCGCTGTGCCATGGCCAATATAGAGAAAAACTCTAATAGCTTGGCATGGACGAAACTCTGCGCTGTTGTAGCGCTGACACAAGGATCGCGCGACAGCGAGCTGAACAGAGCAGCTATATATGCAGGCCGTGCACTACAAGAGGATTTTGAGAGATGGATAAGGGGGTGAGAGTTGGGGGCAGATGAGGGACTCCATCCATTATCAAGTTCATGTGATATAATACGATATTTCGGGAGTCTTTCAGATAAAGTAGTGATTTTTATACCACGTAAGTATTTTATTTAATAACTTTGAAATCGTAAAAATTTTATTTTCTTTTCCCGTTTGAACACTATATCAAACAGCAACGTTTGCTCTCAACGGTGCGTGTACGGGAAGTACAAATCAATCAGTTTGTCGTGAAATATTCTCCTACCTGAATGTCTAAAAACAGTTAATTTTCCTATCAAACTGTTAAACAATATAAATCTAGTGCTATCTCCTAGAAGTTGAATGGCCCAGAAACTGCTGCAAAAATTAGTAACTTTTTCATTTAAAACCAATAAATCATAAAATTGATCATAAAGCTAGAATCCGAAACGTTTTCTCTCATGAGAAATGTTGAATTTTTGTTTTTTGTTTTTAAATTCTTGTAATCTTACAGGAATGATAATGTTTCCCTTTAAGTAAATATAAATAGATGGAAGCATGGAACAATGTAGGTAATGGAAACGAATGCATTTCAATTGATTTAATAATTTTAGCTGATAATTTTTCAGCTGATTTAATAATTATTGTAAACACGCAAAAAAATGTGACATGCCCCATATGCTGCTTCTGTGTCAATATTACGAGTCTCCAGCATAACCGTCCTCTCAGCCTTGAGATCCTGTGATACCGCTTATCAAGCACGACAATCACGGGACTAAATGGAATTATTGATTTTGATATTGAGACTGACCGCTGCCTGATTGCTGTCTGAGGCATTCTGTTTTAATGCTGGCCAATCTGTTGCTCTGCTGCGGTGTGCTGGTTCCCATATCTGTCTTTTGATGTCGTGAATTGCGTAGGCTATGGTTCAACAATTAATATGATTTCATGTGTGCGAAATTTTGGCCTTTTTCTTTTTATAGCCGACCGGCAATTCTAATTGTGTAGAGAGTAGTCATTGAAATTAATCTGGTTGTTAATTGTATTTCCAATAAGCATTTTAATTGAAAATTTAATTGGTGGAAGAAAAGTCGGCATTTTTAATTTACGTCACGAATTCGCGTATAAAGGTTTGTTCCAGGTTAATTCAAAGATAAGACCAGATGTATTTCAGGCTTGCGTCGTCATATTGGATTCGCACGTACACCTGCTACTTTTCATAGTAGCAGGCGAAATGCCGGGAACTCCATTGGAAGTCATTTCGCCTCCCACTGTCGACTCTTTTACAGCTTTGACAGCTGTCATCAGATCCAGAACTTTTACATCAATAGTTTTTAAACTTTCCACAATGAGGATCCGATAACCCAATTTTCTCCCTGAAAAATGAACTTGGATCAACTTCAAAGAACATTTGACACCGATCCCAGTGACACTTTGCGTCATTCTCTGGCACTTTAGATCAAAGAAAAAGCGTAGCGGCGTGATGATGCGTTTTCAATGCAAAGAAAATATCGATACTGCGGAACGATGGCAGTGATCGTGCCGAGTTCCGTAGAATTCACTGACGTGTTTGAAATTAATTCTGATGGATCACGAGACAGATTGACCACGATTGAAATTACCATACCTATCGTTTTATAAGGCTAACAAAAAAAGAATGAATCAGTTATGCGGAATTGTATTATCGATTAAATAATATTCATTACAGAATTTATTTTTTATGTAATTTAAATTATATTTAGAGTTGTTCAGCTTGCTGTCATTGTGAATTTTTCTTATGTACGCATTTTTTTATGGTGTCTATTTCTTCTATTGCTTCCGTAGAGGAATTATTGAGCAGAAAATATTTCTGAGCTTACAACAGTTGTAGATGACGTTTTGCTGCACGGATTAACCACGTTTTTTTTAAGTGTAACTTATCGTGGGGGCACCGTTGCTTTTTCAAAGAAGATACAGCACGAAAGTACGTTAAGTTCATTCATTTAGTTTTCTTTAGTTGAGTGAAATACGATGCAATTTGGTAAATAAATCCACCATTATTCTTTGATAATGTCCGAACCTCTCAAAGGAACAATTCTCGGTGATATTGAGGTAATTAATGGCAGTAGGAACTCAATAAATCTTGGTCTGCCGAAGCTGAATCGACTGTTTCCGATCCTGACGCTATCTGGGCGCTAGCATAAACGCTGATCGATTGCCCGACGCCGCGGTTAATTCTAAAAGATCTCATGAATTTAACGTTGGTTGTATAATTTTTCTTTCTAATGATCTACAGTTCTCACGTAAATTCACAAACTGGTAATTAATTTGAGTGCATCATTAAGAACGTGCAGTAAGAATGAATGATAAAAACTATCATGAATGAACTTCCATTGTCCAGGAATTTAATTTTTTGGGAAATAAATTCCGATTTGCCTACTTAGACACCACTTATGCTTCATAGACACTTATTAATACTGAGAAATTTGAGGAAAATTCATAGTAATTCAAAGCTTCACCGTTAAGTTTCCCTGATTTATATACGTCGAATTTAAAGTTTGTGTTTCGTTCAAGCTTGGAAATTAAGAGAACTATTGTATTTCGCCGATAAAAATATTCGGCCTTTGAATGTCAAAATTTTTGCGGAACCTTTGCACGATAAGTAAATTTTTTGAGCGATGATAATGGTTGTGTTTCGTGAAATGCGTCACTTATTCACATTGCAAAAAAATAGCAATTTAAGGTCAGAATGCATTCGTTAAATTGCAGTTTTACTTGATGCTAAGTAGCTGAAATTCGGTTTGACTGAGTAGCTCTTAATTAACTGAAATTTAGTTTTTAAGTAAATTCCTGAAATGATCGATGTTAATTAAGTAGCTGTGTGAGCATCTTGCTTATCAGAAAGTCATCGGCAGACGACAGACTGATATAAAACGCTCATTGCCCAGTCCTTCGACGCTTAGGAGCTATTAAATTGTTATTGCTATTATTGTCTAACGTTTATACGTTCACCTTCGACCCTGCTTCGCCATTTACTCCGTAACAGGCACTCATGTGAGCGTGCACTGTGAGCTCAAGGCAACATACAGAATAAATGTCATCCCACGTAAGGTCTTGCCTTTACAGTCATACTTCTTCTCATGGTGGCATTCATGAATTTCTACTTTGTAGAGTTCATAAGATTACCCAAGCTGTAATTTTTATTCCCCTACAAATGAGTTATAAATTTACAAGCTCAGTCCATTATGATAATTTATATAGTTGGCTTCTAACTTTCTAACGGCTCCCACTATATTCCGTTCTGCCTTGCCTAAATGTGCATCGTGAGTTACTTTAGAATAATTGTCAAAAATCATATATATTTGTTTTCGAGAATGGGAAGTTCTTGTATTCAGTTAAAATATGCCATTCTTGTGTGCTTCTGCCTCATTGACCCGACATTCTGCGTGCTAAGAATACCAACCTCTGAGTTTGAAATAGGGAATAAGATTCGTACGTACGTGGCGTACGAACCTTATTTCTTATTCGTACGTATACGTACGTGGCGCATTCGTACGTACGTGGCGCAGGAGAAATGTTAAGCAGTGAATGCTAGAGTGACCCCTTTTAAAATAGCGATGTAATGTCGACACATAACTAAAATCTCGATAGCCTAAGTTGAGTTCAATGCAGCAATAAAAATCTCTATGTGAAATAATTTGGTGCCTAAAATTTGTCGTAACGATAAGTCGATTGCAGTTGTTCTAACTATTGGTGAATATAAATTCTGCTTATAAATCATTTCATGTCATTGATAGTTTCATGGTTCGCAATGTTGGCGTAAGCAAACTTTTTCATTACTAGCTATTATGAATACTTTCTCAGTGAAATTCTCTCACTTCACTCTATTCAAAATGAAACATGAATAATAACTTATATCAATTAATTTTGTTTTTATGTTATGACTAACTTCTGAAGTTCGTGTGTTACAAGTGAATTCTTTCACGCCAGTCTCTTTTGAATAAAAAGTTCCTCTAAACTATCCGCCTAATTGGTCATAGATAGAAGTTACTTGCTCGTTTACCTGACGTTGCTTTCAAAATTCTCTTCCCCTCCTCTTCCAGAGTCCACTTGAACGGCTCATTTCAGATCTAAATAGCTCATCAAAAGAAGAGCATAACAATTTGCATGAAGAGTTAACACGTTAGTAGTTTTTAAATTTATGGCTACAATCGTAGCTTTTAATTAAAGTGCGTATTTCAGAGTCAAATGGGGCGATGTTGATAACAACATCCACACGTCAGCCTTTTTGGCGACCATATCTCTACCGTGGGAGAAAAAAGTCACACGGTACAGATATAGTATATTTGTCGTTGTCATCCGCGTCGTTATCACACGGTAAAGATATTATGCATAAAAGTCACACATTAAAGACATATTATATTTATCGTTGTCGTCCGTGTCTTTATCACACGGTAAATATATACCATGTTTAAAAGTCACACGGTAAAGATATATTATATTTATCGTTGTCGTCCGTGTCTTTATCACACGGTAAAGATATACCATATTTACAAGTCACACGGTAAAGATATATGTATTATCTCCTGATGTGCGAACTACCACCTAGGTGTTCGAGCCATAACTGGAAATGACGAAATCATGTCTTCTCAATTTGCTGTGTCGAATTTCAATCAACGTCTAATGATAGCTTCTTCTTTGGGTACATGTAAACTTTATCGAATCTTAATACTCGTAACCATGCATTCGTAAATGAAATCCTCAGATTAATAAGAGAGAGACTTCATTTTATACGTCTGCTGCCGCGGAACTATAATAGACACTCAAGATATCCGTTAGAAATTTTACTTAATAGCTCAAATAATGTCTCATGCGTAAATTAGGCGTGCATTTTTATTTCAGTTATTCTAACATCAAATAAAAATTAGCTGATTACATGCACACAAACCAATTTTAATCAAGCTTCACGACAGTATTCGATCATGTATCTTTTGCTCATTTTCATGCTATCATTAGAAATTTCCTTCCAGATTACTTTTTTGCGGGTCAGGTAAAACATTGAGTAACATTACGATTTAATTGGAACAAAATGGCATGTCAGACTTACCAGAGTATTTTTAGAGAGTCCAAACTATGTTCCACTTCGTTTGCCATTGGAACTGTCAAAGAATTCCTGGCATATTTTTGTTCTAGCGATCTCGGCGCGTGACTAATTGATGAAGAAGAGAAAATTTCCCGTGAACAAAGAAGGAGATTGGGCCAGTGCGTGCGAGGCCATCACTCATCTTGGCCGTGATTCTTGACGCGTAATTCAGTACTTCTTCAGGAAAATGAGGCTCACTGGTGCAAACGATTCCAGCCAGCAGACGACGATGTTTGCTCGACGTACTTCTTTGGTGATGCAAGTGTGCGACCAACCTCTCAAAAATCTTCACCGTCTCTAACTCGAGGGTTTCCTTTTTTTCATCTCGAATCAAGCTTATGATGACAACGACGATCAGGTTTCACGAAAAATAAAAATATAGTTGATGCCTGGTCTCTCTTTAAATTACGACCGAAAAATATGTTCCGTGTGCGAGGAACACGAAAGAAGATTCTTGAACTGTCCGGAAACAAACTTGTGTCGATTATATTCATGAATTGGTAAAATAAGCAAAAAATAAAAACGGTAATGTTATTCATTTTTGATGCGCAGCTATTGCGCTTCTACCTGTTGATGTAAAATTCTTTGACAATTATGAAATTATTACAGCAAGATGTGACCAATTTTCCCTCTCTTCGTTTTAATAAGCCCACTGAGCATCGAAGAACAGAGGAAATGAAGAAATTACGGTCGCAACAGGACTTCCGTAAACAGACGCGAATTAGAAATTTGTGTTTCCTCCGGAATTTCATTTTGTTTCTAATACGTCGTAAATGATGCTTTATTTAGCATGGAAAGAAATGTCAGTGGATAAAATATCAGTAAAGACTTGAAATTTTTCAACACAGAAATTCATTCACGTTATGCCAAAAAGAACCAGCGTTCATAAGCTTCTTTAAAGAATGAATTTTTGAGGTGAGCAAAAGCACCTGCAAAGTAGATTTACTTCCATCTTTTCCGATTTTATTTTCCCGAGAAGAAATGCTCATTAGGGTAAGTGCTGAGCGAGGCTTTAAAACGTTCGACGTAGAGGTCTAAAAAGATGCAAGATGAGCCTGAGCAAACCTTTAGTTAAATTTTCAAAAACTGTAGCTATTCCAACTTCTGTACTATCATATCAAACTTGTGGTTTAGTTAAAAATTGTCAATAATACAATAGCTGTATATATATGCTCCGAACAAAAATGCAAAGGAAATACGAAAATACGAGAATCATTTTTCAGGAGAATATCTGTTATGAATTTAGAAGTCTTTGAGTCCCTTAAATGTATATCCCTCTTTCCAAAAGTGAACATTATGGTCTCATTTGAACCAATTCCTTCATTTTTTTCTGATTGATGTGAAAATGGGATCCGTCAAGAAAGCTTTAAAGGATCCCGCAGCTTTCTGATCTCTCTAGAGATCATTCGATTCACTTCAGGATAAGAAATGAGTCTGAGTGGCAGTCAGAACGAATTTCTCTATCTCTTCAACTGAGAGAAAACTTCGAAAACCTTCGAAGAGATGCCCATGCATCGCACTTAGTGTATCATCTTATCACATGTGCTTTGGATAAAATTACAATATAGCCGCAAAATTTTACGCAAAAAGTCAAATAACCTGTGGCGACCGGATGCTAGAACTCTCAATAACTCTCTAAGCCTTGCTTCGTTTGACCGAAAAACCGTTAAAAATTATAATTCAGTTCGTGGTGAAATGATTAATGATTCCCATATACGATATATTTAGAAGCACATTTGAAACCACGCCCTGATACTACTGAGAGGTTTAAGAAAAAAGCACGAACTCTTGAACGAACGATAATTATCATATTAACCCATTAATGCCGAGAATTATGTAAGGAGAATTTTTCAGAACTTTTTATGCCAAATGACTCTTTATGATGTCAATAAACAACTGAAACACTCAAAACGGAAATTTATTTGAAAATATGAAAAATACAGCTTGGGAACATATGTGCCCATTCGGCTATAAAATCATGATTCTGGAAGAAATTGAAATAAACCTATAAATATAGTCCTTTGTTAGCTCTATGCATACAGACTCCTTTTTATTTCTCAAAAGCTAAGTAGTAGAGTATCTATGGCTTAGTGTGTTATTTTTCCATGCAGTCAGGATGCAAGGGAACCTTGCGCATCTTGCATATGTGAAGTGTTCTGCCCCGAAACTGTTTGCATCTACTGCGTGAATGCTCTCCTCTTGCAGTCCCATTGCCTTTTCCGTTGTACCGCACACTTTCTTCTTCACTACCAATACTGCATTTATGACCTGTTGCTTTTCTGGTGGTTCCATAGGTCTTCAATGTAGATATAACTAAGTTCCTGGAAAAGTCTAGTAGGCTCATGTCAGCATGCATTCGTCTGCACTGACGCCAAGCATTTACCACTTGAGCATTTATGCTCCGATACTCTCCGATAAATGTCCGATGCACTTCAAAATACTCTCATTAACTACTTGTTGTTCTTATGTTTGCTTTTCATAATCTCCAACACCATCAATAACTTTTGTATCGTCTCTGTGCCAAACCACATTCTATTTTCTGAGTTTCTTCTTCCTCTGCTGACCATCAGGAGACGACGTTTGATGATCTCTTTTGTCAGTAAGTAATTCGGAAAGTAAGTTTCTTCATGGTAAACGATTGGGATTGCATATAACTTCACTGTCGGAGGCATCAGAGTCGCAGTCAGTACCAGCAGCTGCTTCTTCAATGGGAGGCTCGATTGCAACATTGATTTCAAAATCACTATCATCATCAGATTCTTCCTGAAGTATTTGTCACACCTCGTCCAGGGTCAACCTGAAGAAAGAAACATCTAATAAGATTATTTCAATGTTTGAAAATATCACACAAGTCACTTCTTGCAATATAACCCATAACTCGTTACAATTATTTTTAGTTGCTGAAAATTTATTATAAGGCATATCTGAATTTACATATAAACGGGCCAATATTATCACGAATAGTTTTCTAAATATATATTTAGGGGCTACAGAATAGCAAACATCTGTTAACTTCTCATTATGATATTGTACGACACAACGGGAAAGCAATTAAAATAAATCTACGCACATCATATAAGAGGAAGTGCCACAACTTTCGTGTTGGGCGAAATCTTTATTTTATATCCTAATGGGCACATTTGTTCCCAAAATTTACATTTTACTATATGCATTCAATATTATCAACATTATTGATCATTTGTGATTTATATGTAATTGGTGCATTTTCCAGCTACAAATTCCAATCATTGGATGTAGTAAAATGTTTTCAGTAATTGAGGTACATACGTTTTTCTCAGGCGTGGTGGAGCCATGTTTCATACACCTCTCTTTCAGTCAAGCTCAGCCGGCTACTACGCATGAATGCCTGGTGGCAGAGAAACAAAACATGTTCCGTACGTGTTCTGAACCTTCAGAGAACATACCTTATTAACAGAAAATAGCTAAATGCAATGTCTTTACTTTTACAGCCATTTTTATTAGCTGGGCACAAATGTTCCCGTTCGGCGTTAATGGGTTAATTTATTGCAGATCATGGATGATCGAGCACCTACTCTGAATACTTCATCCAAATGAGGAAATGACTGATTTTTAGCGCATTTTCTCATTTATGGAAAAAATACACTATTTTGCTCGCCATGTCCGTCTGTCCGTCTGTCTGTCTGTCTGTCCATCCGTGACCACGTTTTCGTCGACGAGAAAATGCGCTCTCTGTCACTCACTGCAGTGAGTACTGAGTTATATTTTTGTGTATTTTCCCTACATCTTAACAACATTGATATTGACATATTTTAAAATTATTTTTTGCTCATTGTAACGTTTTATTGCTAATGGAAGAATAACTTGAGGCGGGAAATATATAAATAAATAAAAATGTTGTCTTTATTGTTCTATTCAATGGGGTAGCATAATCGAGTGTGTGAATTTCTCTTAACACCCAAGGTCGCGAATGTGAGACATAAACGTGTTTATAGAAAGGATTGGAAAAACTCTTCACATGTCATATTCAAGCTTTGCACTGAGGTCGTGGATGCAGAAACTGGCAAATGCATGGAAGCATCCGTGCAGTTCTCGGCCAGTCCATCTTTGCACAGGCGAGGAATGGCCTTCTCTCTTGCACATGGAATAGCTTTTTGACTTGTGCTATGTCGACCGTCGACGTCAGGAGACATCGCAATGTTATGGTATATGTATACACTCACACCTTGTCACATAAGACAAAAAAACTATGTTTCCCCATACAATAAACTCATTTGTATTGGAAATATTTTGTTTTTTATTCATAAAATAAAATAATATAAATAATAAATAAAATTAATAAAATAAATCTTCCATATAAATCATCATTATAAATAAATCTATACATCGGTTTAATAAAATCATTTACAATATAAATCAAACAGTTCATACATAAAACATCGCTTTGAACAGTAGCCCATAGTACCATACTCACCACGCCAAGCTTCGAATTCATAAATAACTTTGGGATTACAGTGAATAATGAGAATGACTCCTATTCGCTTTGAACCCATATTAAAGAAATCGCTTATTAACAATGACTATAAAAATATCTGAAAATAAATGTGAAGTTCACTCAGGAAACTTTAGCAAAAACAGATTTAGTCAATTAAATATTGATTGATTAACAAATGATGATCTTGATTCGTGAGCTCAATTCCTAATAATTGATTTTATAGTTCGAAATTATTAATTGATATAGCGGAATTGAAAATTGAGCAATATTTTTTATTTCATCCAGCTCAAGGAAGACTTAATTCTTTCCGCTACGTTTTGATTAAACTTTGATCGCCGGGAATTTAATTAGTATCATCCCCACAAAGTAGTGATAAACTGAACAAAATCCTCTCATTGGTGCCGACCACTCATATGAATGCCTTTTGTCTGTGAGTGAGTGGCTTGGGGCAGCAAGTCTATCTGATGCAAGGCGCCTGCTGCAATTTGGCAGACGATTGCACTCATGAGGGAGAGCGAAATTCATATGGATGAGACTGAAGACATCACCGCCAATATGAGCAGAAAGTAATGAGTTTCTGTATAGTGTTTTTGTGGTATACTATAGGAAAAATGAGAGTTCGTGAGCTTCAATATTAAAATAACTTTTGGTACTTATGTAATGCATATTGAATAATAAAGTGTTGGTAAACAGAATAGAAAAATGTAATGATTTAACTAGCAAAAGTTTAGTTAAAAATAATAATAAAAATTAAAATAATATTTTTTGTATATTTCTGTTATATTTTATAATATTTCTCTGTCTATGTTAATATAAATTATATTCACTGCTCATAAGTAGATGATAAACGATCGAAAAATATGGCACTCATAAAAGATGTTAGTTTTGAAGGCTGAAAAGTTAATTTGCAACCGAAATGACCTATATTTAGTCTCGTGAAACACATCTCACCACAATAAACAATGGAATTGTTTTTCCCGTAATTTTTTAAAGAACACTCATGCAAAAATCTCCTGACTCAAACGTCCGCTTTATTTATTTTTGCACAGCTTGTGAGATAAAAAGTGGAAGAAGTTAAAAAAAATTGGTACTTTAAAAACAATTCAACAGAAGTAGTTTCTTCAGTCAAACGTTCAGGTCTTGCAAAATAACTTGTTGGCTGAAAAATGAAATCGCATATTACAGATTCCCTGTTCTTTCCTCGAAAATGTTTCACCGACTTCCGGCAACGCTTCTATTTATTTTGGCGAAACAAATATTTATGAACTTTAGCGAAGTTATGGCACCACAGTAGAGTCGCTAAAACATCGAGTATTCTTTTGTGCAAACCGAGTTGAGGCTTTGACCAAAGCTGAGTTTCTCTTGTCTAAGCTCTCCATGCATATGAGAGTCGTAATAAAATGCTTCATTGTTATACGATGAACACGGTTCCACTAATCGGATAGCCGTCATACTCTGGCGAACAAGGATTTTTATTTTGATTGATGAATCAGAAAGGCATGTTTTAATAGGAAATGAAACATTTGACTTGTTCATGAACAGAATCAGTTAGCACATAGATTGTGTAAGTCATGCAAGAACATTTACAAATTAGTGCAGTCATATTTAGCAGAAGTGATTATAAGTTTAAAAAAATATAATATAACCCGTTGAAATTTTATCACGTGTCCATCATCACAGATAGTAAAGCCTTCATCAATTTCTGATGTGTTATTCTCTGATCAATTATCCAGAAGAAAGGACTCATTAGTGATGAAATTTGTACAGTCTCGTGGTGATTGATCACACAAAAATTCTAGGTGGAATAGACATAAAACACATCCGTCAGGATATTCAAATTTGGCCTCTGGCTAATAAGCGCAGCTTGATGCGATAGTTCATTTTTAAAGTGCAGCTTATTTTGAAGGGAATTTCCCTCCGCGTCACTTAATTAACGGTTTATAATTTTCGGAAATTTATCCAGGAGTCTTAGAAGCTATTAGGTTAATTGGAGGATCCTCCAAGAAATATGGGTAATTATTCGATACAATATTAATATCTTAATCGACGAAGAATGATTGTGTGTATAAGACTTGAATTTCTTTCATTTTAATAAGGAATAAGTAGGATTGGAAAACTACTCAAGTTCATATAGGATTAGAAAACTACTTTAATGTTTGATATGTCAACAGGGAAAATTCTACAAACATTACATGAATAATTTATCGCCACACTCACCAGACACGTGCGTAAAAAGCAATTTCAATCGCTCGCAAATTATGACAGTTTGCCTCGTGTGTATTAAGCTGCCTCAGGCATTAAATGGAATACATTAGGACTGCTCCTGGATCGTGGGTTCCAATTTTGCGGCCTTTTAATTGAGTAACAACAAATTAACAGCCTATTCGGGACTAATGAGCCTCCAAATTATTATTCGTTTGTGGAACGAAGAGCTTCAGTGTATACAACCGCCGATAAGTGGAAATAATGTATACGAGTGTTTAATGTTTAGTCTCAAGGCTATATCAAGAATTAGCAACAGGCATGTGGAAACTGACTAATTATAGCATGAAATACATTATGGGTGGAAAATTACGATGAGTTGGCGATCAAAGTAATCTCAACTTTATATTTGCAAACTGGTGTCCATATATATCAAGAAAAATAGAAAGTGTTTGCCAATTTTTTGCAATTTATATGAGTCCATTTTAGCGTAACAATTCAATCCAACTATTAACATATGTACAAAGTTTATGGACGTGAAAAAACATGCCACTTCACTGCGATGGATCGGAGCTTGTCGTGAGTGACACGCATCGTTCACTGAGAGTGATGCGTGTTGCGTAAGTTGCGTCGCGACGCACGTCCCGCAATTGTACTGCAATTTCCTGCCAGCTTCCAGTAATGCTGGTAATTTGAGCCAGACACGTGACCACTTTAAGTGAATATTCAAGACGGCGAGACTGGTGATGGGTCACGTAAGTAAATGAACTGGGCCTATACTTTCAAAAAAAGTTAAGAGATCGTAAGT
>NW_025946470.1:0-1706 GCF_000764305.2 Hyalella azteca
CCCGGTGGAAGTCTAGTAGCTACTTCAAACTATCGCCAGTCATGAAAAGATCCGATCAAATGATACGAGTTTAGATCTATGAACAAGGCACGAAAAGGAAAAGAATCGGCGACAGGCCACATCAGGCCTACATTTCAGCGCCGACATCATTATGTTATGTTATGTTAAAGTGACCAAACTCTCCATCGTTCATGACTGCTAGCGCGCACTGTCGCGAGGCCAGGAGCAGCTCAACCAATCACGTTGGAGCTACACATTCAGTCTCATCCCAAGACGCTAACAACTAAATCCTAAAAATAACACAGCTAGACAAGATTCCATATTACAGCCACGAAATAAATATTTGTTTACGCTTTGCTTTGTCATACATAAATTAAACCCTTGAGTTGACAAAATAATATCACAGTTAAATGAGATTCCATATTACAGTCATAAAATAAATGTTACCAACAATTGACTAGTCACTAATCTAAGCACAAGATTAATAGAACGTACAGTTGAACCGCTATTTCCTAGAAACTAAAAAATATACTACGAAATAAGCATCCCGTCATACATGGACATCCACCTCTATGCATGGAGTGTACTTCATACCAAGGACGTCACAAAAGTTCTATGGCCGCATGGCGATAGCAGAGCAGCGTTCGGACAAGGTGATAGTGACGACTGTGAAAATTATTTATGCACATACAGTTGACTTCCTATTCAAGGTATCACACTCAGTAGGAACAGCCGCTCACAGAACGAAGCTGTGATCCTTAATCTAAACTTTGCAACAGTGATAAATAGCTTCGTACATAGGAAACCAGAATTAAGCCGTTTGAAATACTACGCTCAGTATTTCTGCTCTTCAAGTACTCCGCAAATTATTGTTAAGCCCATTTACACTGACAGAGAATAATTTCATTTTTGACACATATTTGCCGAGCGTTTAACCGTTGGAAAAATATGCTAACACGAATGAGGCACTTCCAACAGCTGTTCTCGAGTGGACGTACGAACGTTTAATCGAAACTTTCTCTCAGTTTTAGTTCACACTCGAAGCAGAATTCGGTGGCAATAATAATACTAGACTAATAAAAATACTAGACTAATACTACCTAAAGAGATGTGATTTATTAATCATCAGAATTATGATGAATGTTGAGCAGTCCACGGTGGTGTAAGCGTTAGGAACAGAGAAGGCCGGAGATGTATTTTTTTTTCTTTTCAAATTTGCGGGAGCCTCTGGAGACTAGTCCAATGCGGCCCCACGACCGAGTTTTGAGTTATAGTTGTTAATCACTTTAATTAATCACTTAAATTACTTTAATTAATCACTTTAGTTACTTTAATTAATCACTTCAATTACTTTAATTAATCACTTCAATCACTTTACTTAATTGCTCTCTACCAACTCATTGAAAACCCTGCCTACTTCAAGCTGCATGCACGGCTCAAAATCTCCCTAGCACCTTCTTTAATTGGAATTTATGGGAGCCTCTGAAGACTGGTTCAATGCGGCCCCATGTCTGAACGGTTCAAGGAATTTGACTGAGTTTTGTTTTCAGGTGCAAAATTGGGTGTCTTGAAAATAAGCTGAATATTTCTCAATGGATGAAGAGCTGCAGAATGGGGCCACCAAAGTGGAGACCACACCGGGCAGAGAGCACCACTCCAGGGCAGAAAGCCCCACTCCAGGGCAGAAAGCCCCACTCCAGGGCAGA
>NW_025946471.1:0-1909 GCF_000764305.2 Hyalella azteca
GACGGTAGATCAATGATCACACCTGACGGTAGATCAATGATCACACCTGACGGTAGATCAATGATCACACCTGACGGTAGATCAATAATCACACCTGGCGGTAGATCAATGATCACACCTGACGGTAGATCAGTTAGTAGAAGGTCACACAAACAAAGAAGTGGATCAATATCGAAATCGACGCCGGTTTGGTCTATTGGAAGCATCAAGTATTAAGAGATTACAGAGGCGTGCACTAGAAATTAAAGGTCGCCTCTGTAATATTTATCTTCATCTTCACACGCGCTTTCATTCCACGTTCCAACCGCGTCATTATTGAACAAAAATATAGCTGCTTCGGAATCGTATGTTGAAACTTCTGATATTTCTCACAGTACCGAAAATTGCAACAAAAAAAAAAAACCTGGTGCCAAGTTGGCACATAGGATCAGGTCTTCTAAATCCTACCCGTCAAAAATAAATACGATGTATATATTTGTACCAGTTTTCCAAACTAATCATTCCATAAATCATCTTCGAAATGGAGTAACCGTATAACCGTGAACCTTTTAAGTGCTAAATTTAATTGATTGTCTTCAGAAGCTCCTTATCTCATGAACCATATATTAAGCACCACATATACAAGTATGATAACTACAATAAATACGTGGACAATTACGACGGCACACAACCACAGTCCCAGGATGTGATTACTGCAGGTAATGGCGCCCTAGACCACGACGCGGAGTCTCTATAATAACCTGAGAGTGTTGTTATCTTCAGTGATAATACAAATCTGTACAGCGAGAATACTACAGGATATATGGCTAGGACTTCTCATGGATAAACGCTGCTCGCAATGTCAGCGCAGAGTCGATATTCCTCTTGTTTTATCCACGCTGTATTAATCTCGAGGAAATTAATAAAATTAAATATTACGGATTGTTTTCAAAGGAAAAAATCACTTGGATCTCTAATATCTTACAGTCGAATGACTGATAGATAACAAATATAAATTGAATTGAAAATATGAGAGCACAATTTGAACGATTATACGAGAATTTAGCAGGAAAGAACAGAAAGAGGAAAGATAGAAACAAGCGCTTTAGCGGACTGATAGAAAAGGTTGTGCTTCAGCTATGGAATTCAAGAAGCAGCATTCACGATGCAGCGTACAAAATATGGCCCGCAAGATACAATATGCAAGATGCAGCGTACAAAATATGGCCCGCGAGATACAACATGCAAAATGCAGCGTACAAAATATGGCCCGCGAGATACAACATGCAAGATGCAGCGTACAAAATATGGCCCGCAGGGTGCAGTATGCAAGATGTGGAATGCACGATGCGGTATTGTGCTGGTGTGAGTAACGCATAGAGAGAACCTTCTGACATTTACGGAGCGGCTATCTGCCTCACATGTAAGCTGTGTTGTGGCCAAATCATCCCAACAGAACAACTGAGGCAAACAACTGTTACGTGGATAGTATTATATCCACTTTCAACCATTCGAATTATAATAATGAGAGTTGCGTTTCTTTCAGATGCACATTAAAATGCAGATACACTCTAGAAGTGAGGAGACAGATCATAAATTTGCAAAAAGAGTAATTTTCACATGAAATTAGTTCATGCTTTAAATAATAGTACCTACATTCCGACGAAGTAATAAAACAATATCTAAAAACTCGAACGAAAGAGAGCAAGTGGTCAAGTGATCAAGATTTCCAAATATAAATATACTTACAACTAGAAAAAAAAGAAGAAATATAAAAGAAGTTATTCCTAAATTTTTTTTACAAGCCAAACTGCTCACGTATTTGCCCCCGCTTACTTCTAGGGCGATATTTGTTTTCGTCATGAACACGTTTGAGCAGGGCTCTGTGCACGGATGTCAAACTCACAAGTCTATGCTTGAGCAAGCACTA